>NW_019211454.1:2762351-2864630 GCF_002443255.2 Varroa destructor | reverse complement strand
TATATATATATATATACTTTTTGTTTTCTTTACCTTGTCTGATGAAATTACAATAGTTGCACATCGGTAATTTTAGATGGAATATACTTTTCCTAAAATTGTAGGCACAATTTTGCTGGTGATCAATGCTGTTTTTTTTTGTGTTAGGCGTAAGTTTAGCATTGGTATAACGAACCTGGAGATTCATTGAAGTTGTTCTTTTGATCAACGATCTTTGCTCGTAGAATTCGGTAGGATGTCCATTCTATAGTCGTACACGCATATATTTGCACTCGTTTATTTATAACTAAGCATACTTAAACTCTATGTTGTCGCAAAAATTTAAAAGTTGGCGGGAATTTATCTACAGTAACATCAATGGATGGTTAAGGGTATTCTTATAGTTTTTGTTCGGAATGGGTTGTAACTGAGTGATTGGCTGTATTTCTATTAACCTTAAATAACGCATGGTAGGCCTAAAGTACCTACCTGTCTTAAAGCCAAATGTTTCACAGGTTGGCGATAATTTCTCACATCTTCAAAAAACGGCTGTTTATATTTTCGTGCTCGTAACTGACCAATGTTGGCCAACTGTTGATGACTGTGGATTTCCGTTCGCAAACAACCGAACTATTTTACCGTTCACCATCATCGCTCGATACCACTAGCAACACAGCAGAAGCGACACCCAACAGAACTAGCTGCTCGTTTCAAGCGGCCACACAGAACCCATAAGCTATTTCGTTTTTTTGGTATTTTTTTGGTATGAGACGCCAAAAAAAAACTCGGTATTAAGCATATTTTTAACAGTTTTTATTACCACTTTGAGCTTCCGCTGGGCTGGGCAGTAAATCACATTGACTCACCGATCGACTGATAAAGTATAGAATAATGTACACATATAGAATAGCTACCTGCCAAAGTGACTGGATTCCTGATTGCTCTTGCTTTTCGATACGTAGATAGATTGAAATGGTATTAGATGTTTAGGTAACCGAAAAATTACCTTTCTTTTAATTATTGTTAGTATCTGCCAAATGATATTTTCTTACGACCAAGACGTTGGCTATACAGATTTACATCGAAAAGCGTCCAGTCAACCGTAACTGCATAAAAATATAAATAATTCATCATTTAAATTTCGAAGCTGGTACAGAAGCGCCCTAAAGCCGTGAGGTGCTTCATTTAAATATTTTAACAGAAATAAATTCTAGCTGATATCTTAGGAAAATATCTTCAGGTTGAATACATAACGTCTACATATGTACACGCCAGTAAACAGGAATCAATGCGTTCTATGGAGAGTTTTAAATAAACTTATTAAACAAATTAAGAAATGAGGAAGTTTAATTTAATAGTTAATAAGCTACTGTTCCGCAACTTATCTGCCGTTCATGTGGTTGTATGGTAACTCTGAAACCTTATGAGGCCTAGAAAATAATGGAGGTTTTTTTAACCATATTTGCTTCACAAAAAAAGTGTACCACGGGTACATTATATATTGTACACTGACTATAACGATGAATTATTATTAACGACTATTTAGTCCAACTTCTGATGAACAAAACCCTTCCGGGGTCAATGAAATCAAATGCAGATTTTGCCATGCTCACTCACAAATCCAGTAGAGCCTTTTTATTGCACTTAGCAATAGAGAATCGCAACAAGGTCTTTCCACGATGCTACGAACGCATATCTAAGGAGTAATCTTGTAGCAAAGAACGTTCGTAAGACTCTCGATTCAATGCCACAGTTTCGCACAAAGAGCAAAATCCCTCTGAAGTCTTTTAATGTAACCGTCTGTGGCCTCAAGGAGTTGCATATTATGTAGACCGAGTAATATATGTAGGTTGAGGATTTGTTCACATACGAGGCGACTTCTACACTCGCTTAGACATCTCCGATCTGTTGCTGGGTGCCCTTGAGGAAATAGTAGATGCCCAGTCATTCAATCAACTAAAAGCCCGTGCACGAAAAGAACTCTCTGTCTGCGCCGTCAATGTCACAGGCGCCGCTAGTTGATCTGGCAGACCCGTCTGTGTACTGTGTATAAGTGGGACTCCATGTTCGATACCGCCATGTTAATTTTCCCCTTTCGTATGTCGTTGGATTTCCCGAAGATGCCTCTAATTTGCACTATTTGCTCCAGATGTTCGCAGAGTTCGTCGTTCCGTATTCGCAATCATACAACCGCCCAGTTCCTAGCTCTGTTTCCATGAGTTTGCCCCTTTTTGTTGATCTTCTACTATTGACGTAATGTCCACTTGAGCCCACTCTCATCTCTCCCTCCCACACGTCCAATTAGTTCAGCGTGGTTCATGTGCCCCTCAACTAAATTCTACCACTGCTAATACGCAGACTGCCATGTCCAGTTGTTGATCACTTTTTTCTGAGTAGGGGCATCTCGTTGCTGTCCACATGCATAGCTCGTACTGTGTTTCCTGCTCTTTTTCCCCTTTGTCCTGTAGAACAAACATGCCCAAAACAAAGAACTGATCTCTCCCGATCACGTGGTGACTCGCTTGTAATCTCCAACCAGACGTAGTCGGGGGTAAAAGCCAGCCAATGTCCTATAGTCCATTGGCAACTACAAGACAACGATCCTTTCAGTATGTCAAATGTTTTTGTGCATGCGAGTGTGTGTACCAGCCTCGTGTTCTTGCCTGGTTTGAACCTTCGATTCGTTCTTGTCTTTACGCTTGGCGTCGTCCTCTACCCATGTTCTCATGGGCACTCTATATCTGTGTGTCCACGGATGAGCCACCGACTCATGAGCAGCAGCAGTGGCGGGAAGCGGCGGCTAATTGAATCAGCGAAAAGTCAAAGAGGACGGGAGACGAGGGCAGATTTACCCTCTCCTTAAGGAACAAGATGAGCGAGGAAAAAGCGAAGGAAAGGCCTCGAGACAGATGGATGTTAAATAAAGGTCGTCTGCTTCCATTACAGTTGACTTCGAGTGAATAAAGGTGACACGTACACGCGACGCCGACATCGACCATGGATGCGTCTGAATTCTGCTGGCTGGCCAAGTGGACTGGGAGAGCAGCGACATGTTTGACTTGTTGCAATTAGAAACTACGCCTTATTGATAGCGATTGAACAATGACAAGATGTTTACGGGGCAACTGCTGTTGTCGTTTGGTGCTTACGAAGCAGAAAACCGCTGTCACCATTATGTTGGGCGGAGACGGGTTTCATGTCACCGTTTTCTTAAAAAGGCGAATGCAATCGAGTTAGATAATCAGGCCAATGAGTGCACCCCTCAAAGTTGTTTCCCAACTCAACTTATCTTTATCTAATAATATGACTATGAATGATTTGCTACTGGAGTTGAAAACAGCCAAGGAACACTAGCGAACAGCTGAAAGCTTTTGTATGGCAAATACTAAGCCGTTCCATGTGAGACAAATTCCGATGACTTACGTCTTGAGATTAATAGTTATAGGTTTGAAGGTGTAAGTTAGCTGTAACATTTACTACTAAGTTATACGTCAATTTGTATATATAGATTTCAGAAAACTCGGGATACATGTGAATGAAAAAACAGCATCAAAGTATGCAACTCCAGTCATTTTAAGTACCTTACTTATTGCAAAGAATATTTAAATGCTTTTTAATAATGATTTCGCTGCGCATACACGTAAAACGTTATAGACGTATTTTCGTAGTAGCCAATAGGGGCAATGAACACAGTTTCTTTTGTCAGCCTATTGAATACCGACGTAATACATTTATTAGTAACAGCTACGTGCTTGAATCTGTTCGAAGCAGATCTGGGTTCCTGCTTAGGCTTCATCACGATCGAGTGTTCCGCCGCTTCGGTCTCTGGACAACGTTTGTCAACGCTGTAGGTACGAACAAATCGCACATCCAAATAAATGAAATAACGATCTTTTGGAAATCTGAAAAAGGCAGTCTTAATATTCCCCGTCATTGAACAGTGTCAGCCTATTCTCCGGAGCATGCAGCGATCACAAATGGGTTCGAAATTGATCCAACGACAATGGACGTCGTTAACCTATTTGAGGAAAACCTATCTGATTTCTAAACGACATTATTTTCAACTGTAACCCTTTCTTTATTTCCGTCTGATCAATAGATATCTCGGTTAGATAGCAGCCTTTATTTCTGGCAGGTTATTATGAGCAAGCCTGAGTATTTCTTTTGAAAAATGCAATAAGCGCTAATATTGCCCTTTTATATATATATATATAACATTAACCAATCATGATTACGACTTCTTATGTTGACCGCACCTATATGATAATGCAGTATTAACTATTCTGATACAATTATATAATTTTGACAAAACGCAAGGTCGTTTGGGGGTTGTTTAACATTTTTTACATGCACTATAGCAAATTACACTGACCTGAATCAACGCTGTTCGATTTGCCAATTGTAAAATGAATGCAAAAAATGAATGAAGAAAGGGGCAAAACTTAAGTCTTCAGAAAATTCAAGTAGACCTAAAGAACATTTCTGTACATCGTTTCCCATCGTGATAAATTTGTTATACTGCGCTTGTACGCATTTATTGCACCGTTTATGCTATCAGTACGTTTCATCGTTAGACTTCCTCCCGTATCATTTTCCAGTTGTCGATGGTAATTTAGATTTGCCCCCTTTGATGGCAATAGTAATCACTTTAACGTCTCGTCGAAAAGCGAAACAGGCCAGCAACTGGTGCAAAGGTAGGTTACCGGCTGTATGATATGACTGAGTATGGTATAACTGTGACAGCTTGCAGGCGTGTGTCTGTGTGCGTTGGTCTATCCATGCGTTCGTAAGTCCTATGTGATCATTTGTGATTTACACCAAATTGAAAATAACTTACTACAAAAAAACTGGAGGAGGCCCGGGTCGACTTGAGATGGGACTGTAGCAGCGTTTCGTTGAACCGCGGTGAGAAAGTCAATTCAGTAATTTGTGATATGATGGATTCCTTTTTTGTAGCCGTGTGTGTGCGTATGTGCGCGTCTTTGTCTGTTTGAGTGTCTCTTTGAGCCCAGGGATCCTTTCGTTGTCCTAGTCAGGCATTATCGAGCCCGATGTACTACAACCGCTGCCGTCACTACGTCATTATACTCTGGTTCGACTATCTCTAACGGTGTGGTCACGAACAACTGGGCGCGCGCAATCCGCCGACAGAGAGTTGGTCACGCCATTGGCCGGCCAAGCGGCCAAGAAGACGGCTCGACGTTTTCTGCTTTTAAAGCCACTGCCACGACTACCGTCACCAATAATATTTTGGCTTATACGACTCCCGCTATTGCTGTCAATTGCGACGACCTCTCGGACTATAGCAACAACAGGCCGTTGAGCTGTTGGTCCTACGGCTGTTACCGTTCTTCCGGCCGACGATAGGCCGATGGCAACGCCAAATGGTTCGGTCCTCCCCATCAGCTGCCTGATCCGATATCAACCTGCTGTTGCTGCAACGGCGCCGCAGTGCTAATGCCGTGCCCTTTTCTCGTTGTTACGTGGTTTTTGCTGGTAGGCGAGTTCTAGCGGGGGCCATTTCAGTTCTACACTACGACCGCCGCCGCCACCATTTCGGCTGTCTCTGCAGACGCCCTACCAGTTGCCGCAAGCAACGAGGAAGTAGCCAAGAAACCAACCAATCATAGATACGTTCAAAACTATTGCCACTTACATGTAGGCTTCAGTCGATGACGAGACAGCAAAATCTTTTGCGGAATAGCATACAAATAAAGGGTAGACGTCGACCATATCTTTTTGTTGCTGTTGTGACGGGTGAAATTCTGTTATTGTTGTTGCTACACATGTTATCGAGCTTTTTTTTTTTAATGCGATATTAACTTTTGCAGAAAACTTTCTAGTTTATGAGTTACAGTAGCTGTTATATGAAAACTACAAATAGTTCAATGTTGTGATGTATAGACTGATGGTGCATGTCGCTGCTATCCGCAATAGCGTTTGCTTTACATATAGAACACGTTATAGGGAGAAGTACTTTACGCTCTACTGTGCTTTCTGAACTCAAATAAAGAAAACTTAATGTGCAGGCGTTCATAATACGAGCGTAGTAATAACAATTGCAAATGTATTTGTATAGATTTAGCTGATTTTGATTTTTGTGATTATATATATATATATGGTAAAAAAGGGGCCAAAAAAGTTCGACAGCCCCGGAAAAAGGGCGGCTATAAAAGCTTCGATCTTGATTTCTTTTGAAAACAATTGTAGATGTTGAATTTTCCATACGTCATCCCTGGACTTTTTGCCCTTTAAATCCATTCGCGGTGTGTAACAATTTGACATTTTCCTTCAATAAGATTCAGTAGGACTCAATTGCATCTACATCATTGCTACGTCCGTATTCTATAGAGTCGAGTGTTGATTGACGCCTAAGAAATACCAGCACATAAAAACAAAATCGTGCTCACAGACGGACATCGCTAACGACGATACACACGCTCTTACACAAATTAAATAAACGACTCTGCAGTAACGATTGTTAATGGCAAACTTGAGATAGTGGACGAACAAGGAGGGACAGATGCATACGCTTCGCATGCAGACCTATCGAAGTAAGACCTCACTAATTCTAACAAAACCTTGTAGAAGTTAAGGAAATGGCAAGTATCGATACTTCAAGAGTACTTGCTAGCTAGAAAGAATAAAAGCTATCACTACAATGACGATGTCCAAGCCAGATATTTCGATTGCAAAGCACAGACAGAGCTCTATTGAAAGGTGGTGCGGATCACTATTATTTGCTCATTAAAACAACAGAACATTCTGAGAATGTAAAAAGACCGAAAAGACAAAGCGGACCAAGAGGTAAGTGTGACCCATCAAAAATCTACGCCGCGGGATCAGTAGGTGAAGGAGTCGCTCTGTTTGCAGTGACAATGATACGCCCGAACCCACGTTCATATAACTAAATGAAAAACGTTCCATGTTTTAAGTGGCACCCTCACTAGTCTTGCCGATAAAATACGATCGATAGATTAAATCGGCAACCGTTCCATGGAAATTCACCCCGCTTCAACCTACAATAATAGAAGCAAAGGTCTATTCGAATTTGCCGGGTCTAAAGCCCGAAATCGATCGTTATTGTTGACTGGCCTAGTTGATCATGCTGTTTTATTATTATACAGATCATTTTGTTTCGCGTATTCCTGTTTGGAGGCTTAGCCGCGATACATAATCTCTGTCACAGCAGGGCGCACCGGATGCTAATTTACCCCAATCGATTTACAAGGTAAAAACAAATCATATATATATGGCCTCCATAGGAGACTGTCTGTTCCTTTATGCGAGCTCTTATTAGAAAAAGAAGCGAATAGACACATATTTGCGCCTTCTGCAGACGTGTACTATGATATAATTTCATACAGACCTTGACATACTTCGGATGGCTGAATCAAACAAAAACAGCGTTCCATCTTCGGCAAGTACATTATGTTGCACTGCGTCGTTGACACGATAGATGTATCTCACGCATATATATATATATATATATATATGTATTTTACTGCTGTTACTATGGTGAACCTCTAATACATGAAGGACAGGCACAGCTCTGCGACGCATTCCGAAACGCGTCACGCTAGGCTTGCAAGTCATCCCGTATGCTACCTTACCTAGGACTGTGAAAATGAGGTAATGATGAACAAGCAAACAAATTATCCTGTTTCGAGAAAAAATACACGGACATTGTGCTTCTGATCGCGGACATTAGCACGTCTGTGATAAGTGACGGTTCTGAAATACGACTGCAGTGGTCTGTGGTGCTCACTGGGCCATCATCACAATATAGTGATGAAGCTGCATGATTAACGCAATAGGTATTTTCTCATCCTGAACGTAATATGTACATGTTCACTATACGCCTTGAGCGAGCTCATAATAGGCAATTGCTTGCGGCGCACATGTCGAGTCCCGTTGTCGGCAGGCACTGCGCCATATCTATGGTGAAGTAATGACGATTAACGCTCGCAAAACGCAAATTACATGGGCCAGCAAATTAGGAAAGACTTTTCTAGGAGAACTTGCTAATTTCAGGAACTCAATGAACCTCACCCATGTCAGTTCTAAACCATAAACGGTTATTATCCATTTGATTATAGTAAAGCAGACTTCAGTGAACTGAGTAAAGCCTTGCGGAATTGTCAGCATCGTCTGTAAAACTGTGCTGCCATCTTAAGTATACAATGCAGATCTTATTAAACCCCGTCGATTAAATACTGCTGTCAGACAAGATTTCATCGGTGTTTTTTTTATAGAAAATCATACTTCCGTGTAAGTATTGCATTTGGACATTTATCAGGGGTTTGTCACTTGATCACACAGAATGTGACCTATTCAGCCTATATTTGGCCTGTTGAACGAGTGCAACGATATAAAGTTATCTCTACACTCAAACCAATAGCTTAGCACCGATATAAAATTTACATATGAGAGCTAGAGATGTACTTTTAGACTCGTTTAACTGGATATGAATATTTCTTCTTGTAGTAGCTAGATAAGCAATATTTAGGTTAGGATTTTCTGGTAAATAGTAAATGTTGTGTCACTATTTGTGTCCAGCCCTAAGACAGTCGCGTCTTTGACTCATACTCGTAACTGAATTGGCCTTTTCCTTCGAAAATGTTCAGGCATAGCTCTGGCTAGCCGTCATCTGTGTACTGCACTCGATCTCGAGCGTTCCCAGCGGCAACAATTCTTCGTAAGCACCTTGATCTATCTCTCTCTTTCTGTAGCTTTTTTACTCTCACAATTGATAATTAGCCAGTTTAGTTTCATGGTACCGTTCTACTCCTGAGCCCTCTAGCCAATAGCAACTTCTATCGGCAATCCCCTATAAACCGCCTCAAAAGTTTCCACGGTATATGTATTCTCTTTTACCTCAAGGTTTTTGGGCTGTCTCTGTACTAAGCCTACTTCTAGTTTACAAATTTCTGTTTGTCCTGTTCATGTCCTGCTATGTGATCGTGGGTCGAATTGACGTTAGCAGCAAAATAAGGCCACAAATGTAAGTCCTGCAAAACGGTTCCTTTTTGCTCCGTTCGGAATATTCCGCATCTATTCTGTCTTGTTCTGTTGCTTGCTTTCATACTTCTCTCTGGTAGCTCTCAGTAACGCACAAGCTACGCCTTTGGCCGGGGCCCGTATTGCATCGGGCCTCTTGTTGTGGTTATTTTGCCTTACCCCTATGTTTTTCTACATCGAATACTTTCCTCACCTCTGATACTTTGGTCATGGCTAGAGCCCCAATCACCAATTTACTATAACCTGGAATATTCTCCCTTTGAGCTTCTTAACAGATCTAATCGTTCTGCTCATTTAAGAGCTCTGTTGTCAACTATCTCTTATGGGTCTCCCCAGTAATCTCTTTTCTTGTCCATTCATTATAATTACTGGCCCATTTCAATGAGCTCACCTAATTTTAATTAACCGTTTTCATCAGGTCCGCTATTATCAAGAACTTCATATGGGAACGTAGTAGCTTAATCTACTTGTTATATATATGTCATGAATAAACTATCAGACCTTGAGCTGAATTGAAGCCAAGAATATTTTGTAAACGCAGGTTCGAATCAACATTTGTTCTCTTTCACAGTCGGCGGAGATGCCCTGCGCTGCGAGCTGGATTCCGTTCCAGCTCACAGCTCAGGGCTGGCCTAATTTGAATGTACTATTCTCTCTGAGGTTGCCACATGTTTGACACAAGCGTAACTAGTGTTTTGGACGCCGCCATCGAACGCGAAACCTATCTGTTCAATTTCAATTTCAGTGTATCTTCTTTTCGAAGTTTCAACAAAAGTAAACAACAAACTTGACACGGTCTATCGCTCGCTCAGGTGAAGCTACTAACTTATTGGATAGAATGGTTTTCCTTTGCCAGAGTGATTTTTCTAATTCGTTACTTTCGGTTAACCTAGATGGAATTGGACGTTACTCTCTACAGGCCAAAGCAGAGTGAGATACCAGAATCTGCTTTTGAATGATTGTTATCTAGTTTTCATGTTGGACCTATTTCACGTTCAGTATCGCCGCGCCTTACATTTTGTCGTTATCACTGTTACTGCTATTCCTTCCAGTGCTAGCCCCATCAGTTTCAACCGCTTCAGGCGTATGTCGTTTGTTAAATAACATTTACCGCTGCTCCAATGGACGTATGAGTTGCCGTATCTATTCGTTTTTATCTCCGCGATCACGAGCTACCCTGGACCTCTACGGCCACTCACAGATCGCTCAGAGGGGTTTTCTGAACCAACAATGGCCCTCATCCCCGGTATAAGTGTCACCCGAGCGTTTGATCGAACAATTGGCCTACGATAATGTCAGCGTCGAATCGGGTCAGGCTATCAGCTCTAGGTCGGAGGGGCAGTCACACTAGCGCATAGCAGTGAGTGAACTGAGAAAACCCTCGTTTGAATCATCTCGAATCAACTTCAGGCAGTAAGAGCTTGACGCAACAGAAATACAAATGGAACATGAACGCTAATTTTCTACCACCCCCTTTACCCCCGGAGGTTCCGCCAGCTGAAGACACACGAAGGGCGCACTTGAAGAACGCCACCAGTTACCGACCAAGGGCTGATGAAAGTTCAGCGAAATGTCGTTTGGGGAAGTAACGCTACGGTATTTTTGTTGACTTATAGCCACCAACAAATAACCGTTAGCCGGAGGTAATAGCACAGGCAAACGGTCGGCGTATGGACAGAGGTAGCCTTAATAGTAACGGCAGTAACGATACAGCCTCGCTATTAGGACCTTTTAAAGAACATTGTTCATTGATAAACTGGATCAACTAAACGTTACGGAGACGTATATAATCCAAAGTAGTTGCCTTACTCGTACGTAGAATAACGGGATGTGAGTGGGACAAATAAGAGACTGATTTCTTAATGGTGTGGCTCCAATGGTAAATAATAACTATTATAGCTAAGATTGCATACGCTCAAATCTATACACTGTCTAAGCGAGCGTCACTGAAGCATTTCTGGATTGCGGTCGAGTAAAATGATCAATTCTGCGATATGGACTTTATTGTAGTATAGTCTCTTTTCTTCAGAATGAGCTTTTGGCTGAAGATAGAAGCTATCACAGATACGCAGTATTTGCATCTATGAGCTAAGCCCGTCAAATAATGGAATTCCTTCGGTGTTGACGAACCTGAAGCAGCGATGCCTTACTTGAGCATCGCCAAAATGCTTGTAGATACGCAAATAACTTAAAAGTTTGCATTGTATTAACAGAAGTAGAGCTAAGCGTAAGATTCCAAAAATGTTATGCTTGCATTTGACGCCCCGTTCTATGTACGCCTCAAAAACTTCACGGCTAAACTTAGAGTTTCTCGATCAGTGGTAAGTAATGAATTCAGGTGATGTTTTTTCAACGGGAAGATGAAGTGCGAACCTCGTGCGTTGAATCGAACAGCGATCGTTATGATCAAATACAATTCACAAAGCAGCATCTGTAAATGGATCTGTTCTGATTGAGATCAGACTCGATTTTAGGACTGGCCGCAAGCATACTGGCTCTCGTTATCCACATAGAAAGTGAAGACGTTTGAAGAACAGTTTGATACGTCACTGAAAATTTCCGTACCCTAATTAATTGAACGTAATCAGGCGACAAGAGCGGGTATGTAAGTGTGTATATATATAGAACGCATCTCTTGGCTCGTCTGTTTCCGAAGCATAAACACTTCTCAAGCCGGCATCGCTTATAGGAAGGACAACGACTCATATCATGAACACGCTTCAATGATCATCTGTATGTAATGTTATCTATTAGTTTTTTTACATAGCTTATCTCTATCATTCATTATTATTTAGTGCTTTAGAACCTAATCAATCACCCAAGAGCATCTCGACGTAAAATTTAGCTGAGTTTTTTTATAGCATCATACATAAGAATCGATGCGTGGCTATAGAGCTGGTAATCATCGAAATCCGAACTAACAACTGTATATAGCGCCAACAAAGACGCGGCCAATTCGGTCTTGTCCGATAGTGGCAGGAACAAGACGAAGATCGCCGGCCCATCGCAGAGGTGCGTGTGGCAGGTGTCGTAGCCAATGATGTTGTAAACGGCGCCTGCCGCACGGACGAAAACGAACAGTGACCACCATCATTACCCTAAACAATTACTTGAAGATCTGAGCAGTGACCGCACAGAATGGCAACGGCAAGATCACTTCTCACACACCAAGAGCGTTCGCAACAACAGGACACAATCAGGAGAAAAGGATAACGAAGGCGACTGCTGCCACAAGGTACACAACAAAAAACTTTTCATCATCAGCGGATACTGCCCGCTAACGGCTTGCTGCAACGTAACCCTGTGCCGACATAGCATCGCAACAGGCTTACCACGATGATGATTATATCGGTGATTTTGCTGACTCTGACATTCACTCTTGCTCCTACTGATTCCAACGTTGTTTCGGCGCCTGTGGGTTCCTGCGCTTTGACTGTTTTGCTCATTGATATATTATAGATTGCTTAGTGTACGATTAGTGTATGTTTAGCAGTGATAGGAAATAGAAAACAACTAGTTCTTGCCCGAACTGATTTTGGAGCATGATTAGCTGCCGGTAATAATTTTCTATAGAAATTGGTGACACGTACGGATCCCAGCTACTAGAGGACATATTCTTGTAACAGTAACAAAGCAGTTACATACGCCGAGCAAGGCAAAAAATTATAGTAGACTAATTGTGGGAGAAATGGAAACGGGTCTAGAAAATTACAGATCTATTCAGTCATTTCTATAGATGGTGACACTACAAACTGGCAATTTCTAATGTGTGCTAATGAATTTTTCAACAAATCGCTATTACTTTTCGGTAGTAACGATTTTGAAACGTACAATGATAAAGGGGATAAAAGTTGGTGATTTTTTTTTGTTCACGACGGCTGTTGGCTTAATGCCGTTTGCAAGGAACCATTGCTCTTGATAATTTCCGCCATCTAGCCCGTTCGCTGAACCTCGTAATCCGTCAAAGGGATAATGGCAAGTAAGAAAATGCGTAAATTAAGTTATGAAAATATATAATAACTATTGTCACAATTTCGATGATTATAGCGGCAGTGATCTTTATCAACACCTAGTTAAGCGTTATTGTTATTTCACTTGCATCCACCTAACAGCGCCCGCGGGCTGAGCGCTGATGTCAAACGAGGTTGTGTCGGTATTCCGAGCGACTTCTTCAACCAACTTCAGGAGTTTGAAACGTGAGCGGGCGCATCGGAGAGAGCCTCCTACACTGTCGTCGTCGTCAAAGAAAAATTGAATAACCAGCGAGATTAATATTACTATGAGTACTCTGACAGCCTTAGTTATAGCCGTAGCATCAGCAACGAGGCGGAGATGCTTAAATGGCTGTATCAGCCGGGAAACACCTCGTCCGGAGTCAACAAACGCCATCATTGCGCCGAATCACAAATCGTATCAGAGACGAGTCGATGAATCTCATTTAACTGTGTTTATCCGTTATAGCGCTGTGTGTGTTATATGTGTATTTTTTGTTCTTGCGATGTTACGATTTGCTCGCTAGCTTTCTCACTGGCTGAAGATGGTACCGCTATGAGGGAGCAGCTCAGTTGAACACGAGGCTGGCATATTTCGTTCTGCATCCGCCCGACCCAACTCGGTCAAGTGGCCCAGTGAAGCTCATGTCAGCCATAAGAGAAATGCTCGTTTTGTCACTCATCCAGATCTTTAGTCAGTTAGTTAAGCGCTCACTCACTCGCCGTGTCTTTTTTAGAGTTCTACGCTTTCGTCTAGCGTAACATTTCTAATGTTGCCTTTTTTTAGAACCCCTTCTTTCTCTAGAACCTCTTTTGTTTTCCTGCACGCTCCCCACACGCATACACTGTCTTGACGATGGCTACCCCGCCCTCGCCATATGTATCCAATATTTGCATGGATATTGTCTGTTTGTTGTTGCAGTTGTGACTGTTGTCGACATCGCTGCTGTCGGTAACGTCGTTACTTCACTCGCTTTAATACATCCGGCCGTCTGCTCCTTCCCTCTGCAGCTACGTGCGTACGCGTCACAAAGGTAGGAAGTGTGGGTGTTCCCTTGATTTTTCCGTCAGGCTGATTTCCTGTTAGCAGCGCCACGCACAGCATAGCCATAGCATCCGCCCGTTGAAGAAGATCTGCTGCTAACTGACTCCATCGATGATTCCACTGGCGAGAAAAGGGGAGACGATTTTTTTCCTTCATGAATCAATCGAGCGACCGCTCGCCTCAATGAAGACAATGAAAAATCGATGACGTATCAAACTGGTAATAATGATGACGGCAAAGCAAAACGAACATGAATTTAATTTTGCAAAAATCAGAGTATAAATACAACCTATAGACGCGTACATTTACTCTTGCTCAGCGTACTCTTGTTATTACGAAATTGGCCTGATGAGATGCCTATTGTCGCTGATAAAGGTCGTAACAATTGCTTAAGGTTACGTACTCGGTAAGCTAAATTTATTGCTACCCGGTGACGTTTTTGCCACGTATATGATATAGTATGTGCCAAAGGCATTTGAGTCAAGAGGTCGTTAGCTAACTTGTGTCGTTATCAGACTTGATTTGCTTTGATGTACGCCGTGTGCCGTTCGTCGCAAGCACCATTGTTGTCGACCATCGAGATATGGAATTCTACATAAGGAAATGTTTATCATGAAATTTTGCGTACGTACAGGCTGTCGACGTACAAAGAGTTACTTTCAACTTCGCTTCTATCCTGAACTTGTGCACAGGCTAATGCTGCATTCTTATAAACGTAAAAACGCAGGTCGAAGCAGCGTTCTTTTTTTTTGCTAAATTGTTATGTAAAAATTATTGAACTTATGATAAATTGAAACTCGCAGCGTTCTTCTTTTTTTTCTTTGCTAAATTAGTAAAATTATTGAACTTATTCTAAGTTAAGTTCGTAGTATCATTCAATGAGATATTTCAGCATACAGTCAATTAATTCATGGCATCTTTTGTCCCGCTTTTGTAGACCCGAGACGGCTCGGTAACATCTGGACACTCGGCTACCGTTTTGCAGAGTGTCGCCAGCCGAAATGCCCCTACCCCTAAAATATTCCACTCTTCTTGGTAAAGGCAGACATGATACGATCTAAGCAAACTGATGCTACTATCCGTCAAATGGCTATTTAAACAGTTCAGGCGAATCGATCCAACTGAGGCTGATGCAGTACAAACGAGGATTGATAGAGGTAAATTTCAACCCACTCGAAAGATCTATTGACCTTTTCGAGGTGGAGTGCGCCGACCATAAGACTCTCGAATCAAAAATGAAAAACGTAACGTACCCCACTTTTCCTGCTGGCATCAATGATGAAGATATGTTCTTGTACTAATTTCTTCCGCCTCTTACAAACAGCGTTGGCAACTGCACACTTATAAAACATTTTGTATTCGTGGTTGAGATATATTCGACGATGTGTCCTTTTTTTATTAGCGAAAAGAATATTTTGCTTACTTCTCCTGCATCATGTTTAAAACTTTCAATAATAATAACAACAACAAGACTGAGAGATGTATGATAGCATGTTTACAGTTGTACACAATGTTATCTATTCAAGAAACAGTACCGCCGCTTAGATAATAATGCTGCTGCCTCGTAAATGGCCGTTGGATAAGGAGATGATACAATGGCTTTGAATATCGCGCGAGCGAACGGCTTTTAGCGCCTGTTGTTGTGACGGGGGCTTACGATGAATGCTGACGTTGTCGTTATCACCATGGCTGTGTCGGTAGAGGGGTCTTATCAACGACGCCTGCAAAGATGCTACAAGTGTTATGATACAGGCTCACGCCGCAGTTCGCCATCGGTAGCTTCACAGCAATGGGTCCGTGCGTAACGCTTTTGGCCACCCGAGACTGTGATCGCTATTTTAGGCGTCACCTTTCAACGTTGCCGCCGACGAAGGTCAAAGGTAGTAACTGCATCGGAATGGAGCAGCAGTAGCGGCAGGAACCACAATAGTTGTGACGAGGGAGGAGCACTTTCCTTTTATCCTGTATGAAGACAACGGAGACTAGCAGGCTCTTAATGCGTCTAGGTTACCATAAGCATCGGCGCGGCCGTAAACGTCATGATGATGACTACGATGATTGTAATGACGATGAGCATCACAGTCGTCATAGTCATTACTACTGTTACTGCTGCTGTAACTCTCTGGTAATACAGAACTAATGTTTCTATTGATTGCTTGCGATCCCTACAAACCCCCCAGCCTTCGTCGACCGCTGTGCTGGCCGCACCCGTTATCAGGTTAATCCTTCCGTGATGACGTCTCGCTTTACCGCTAGGCGAAGTAAGGGACTTTAAGTATGTCGCGCGTTGTCGCATTGTGACGTTGTCAGGATCGTCGGGCTGGTAAAATGGCGGCTTCTACTGACGGACTTGACCCACACCCAGCGTCACTGCTACCGCTAATGCAAGACAATACAAGCAGCTATCGACACAACACTGTAGTGCTATATCTAAATGCACAAGAATGATAAAGCCTTCTGCTAAGAAAGTACTTCAGACCATACGGGGTCATTAATGCGTATCTATGCTTATTTGGTGCCTGTTTTTATAAGCAATGTCGCATTCGTAGTGCGTCTGTTCATGCGTATCAAGGCATATGTGTACAGCTTCGAACGGACTCATAAAGCGGATACTAATCACTGGGGCGCTTCAGAGTCCGGAACAAAGCAGATATTCCCGTCGTCTTCCTTGTATATCTTAAGTGGTTCAAGTTGGCAACTGTTGGACAACGGCAAACTGATAGAATTAATACTAATAATACACGATGACCTTAATGTAAAGAATTTGTACAAGATTTTCTGTCAAACATTGAAATCTGTCAGCATTATTACCTTTATTCATTTTTGGACTGTGGCAGTAGGAACTGCGATTGTTCGAAAAATCATAGAACCTCATCTCATCGTGAAGACTCAAGCTAAATCACTTAGCTTTTTTTTCTCTTTGAATTTCATGGCGATGAGCGCAGAGCTTTGGGGACCCACCAACCTATGACCGACAAACTACCAGATGCTTACATCGGAATAGAATATTTAGATTAAGTAGCATTTGACAATTCGCCCGTATTGGGAATTAAACGAAGAGGCTCGTATTATTTTTTTTCTTAAAAATATAATTTTTACCATCTGGGTTTACCACCAAGTGAAGCTAATACACAAAAATCACAAAACCCGAGGCATATAACTATGAATATTTTGCTCTCGTTAAATACTAGACTATGATCTGGAATATCAGTAACGTCTATGCAGGTCTCTCCCAGATACGTCTGTCTTTATATAACTATATATAGTAGGCTTTACAACAGGCAATACATACATCCGATCAAGTGGTTTTTTTTGCTGTCTTTTAAGTCATAATGTAGATTTGTCAACTATAAAAAATATTCGAACATCTAGATGACCCCAGTTTTGCATTGAGATCTGCCGCTAGACGGGCAATCCTCAGCACGAAACGCAGCGCTTTGAACCCAAATCACTTTACGTATCCGTAAGTTTAGTGGGCAACCACATACACCCTGTACCATCGCCGGGAAAATACTTCGGTTAGATCGTTACGCAAGACAAAGAGAATTATGAACGTGATCCTGGGCACTCACACTTCACGAACCTATTGTATCTACATTGCATCGATGCATCATGAATGTAAAAAGTCTATGTCATTTTTATGTAGAGCGTAACCTGTTACCCATTTAGTCTACACATGATTCTTTCTATGTTATGTTCATTCTTCAAAATATACGTTACTATTGTATCTTTATTGACTATCCTTTACTAGTCCTCAGAGGCATTCTTATCAGTTACTAAGAAATAACGATGTCTTCGCCGTCTCTGGAGAATTGTTCAATGAAAAATGTACATATTAATTCGGTCTACTTTTTTGCTGTACTAATTCAATAAATGTTGTCCTATTTGACCTACCCGCGTCAGCTTCAGTTTCCACAGACTTCGACTGGCTGCATTAAACCTAACCTCTTCTTCCTACTAAAGCTATCAAGGTAACAGCAGGACTTTTTTTTTTCTTTCAACTCTACCAAGATACAATGCGACGTGCAACGTTCGCGCACCAAATTAACGGTCGATCGCATTTGGAACCGCATTGTCGTGGCTGGGTTAGTATGGACGAAGGCACAATTTTTCTTTCCGCTAATGTTTATTTACCACAAATCAATAGATCGCAATTGACGTCATACCACCGTATGTTAAATCGTTATCGCCTAGCCATTGCATCTTGTCTGCGAGTACGACGACGTACGGCAGAGTAGATAGTTATAGTTATCAACGTAATCCATCACGTCTTACCTTCCAATGCTACAGTAGCCAAGGCACCGGTTTCTACAGTCGTACTGTTGTTATTGAGTACACAAACATATCGTGCGCGAGAATATATTGAAATTGTATTCGTTTCGTGCAATCGCAGCAGTGGACGTTTATATGGTGTGACATTTACAATCGTTAACATCATCACCAGATACGTTTTACCTTCGAATTATCGCAGAACGATGATAAAGTCGACGCCGTCTAGATATGAATTGACTCTCGGGGTGGCGGCCAGCGGACAAGCGTCGTTAAAGCTAGGACAAATATATACAAATTCTGCATTGACAGCCGCGACTTGTGTGAAGCCGGGATCATCGGGATCTCAGAGCAGCTAGTGTCAACCGATCTTTGTGCCCGTAATAATTACCGATAGGCATTTCTTAGCGAAGAATGTACATGCACGTGCACATATGTTCCGTATGTAGCAGCAACATAGTGCGTATATAATTAGTGAATCTCCACAATGGCGGTGGCTGGTTAAAACCGTAGCACATGTACCTGTGATATGCGATTGTCCGGACGCAATGGACCTGACTTTTGGGACGACTAAAAAGGCAGGTCTATACGTCTAACTATCATAGATAGGAATGCAAGACTCGTTCATGGCGGTCATAGGGTTCGTTAAGTCAGTATTTACCACTCAAATATTTTGTGTGGGCGTACGTTGAAGTGGATAGCGCTCAGAGACCCCGTTGCAGAGAAGACTGGTATTGGCAGTGGATATCCTTACTGTCGGACGCCTTAGACTTATATATATATATATGGCAAATAACAAGACGTATGCCCATTTTAGAATACGTGAGCGCAGTGATTCAACTTATTTCAGATTCTTAATCACTGACTTCGCGTAGCCGTAGAGAAAGCTCCGCGTAAATAAAGGAGAGTCAGTATTCGGCTAGGAACAAATGTATTGGGTTTACACTGCTCTTTCCAGAGTCAGTTATATTATCAGAAGTGATCAGAAGGTCTCAAAAACATCGAGTGTCGAAACGCAAATCCTGGTTGAGATTTTTACGCGTCAAGCAATATGCTTCGTGTACTCAGCACGTGGGATTCAGAAGCAGAGCATTAACAAAAAGTATATTTTACGATCTCACTATTTGTAAAAGCATACGTCGTGACACTAAAGTGAGACAATAATAGTTTGGTTCTGTTTCTATAGAACGTTAACTAAATTCATCTCCACGCGAAGGACCAAACGCCTTCGAACAAACTTAAAGGTCTGCAGCTTCGCGCGCGCGCGCGCTCACTTAACAACCCTACTTAGATTTTTTGTCCTGTGCATTGTTGCATTTTGAAGTTGTTTGTACGGCGCCACCTTGAAAACTCTGATGGTGTTAGCTTTGCACAAATTTTCTATATTAAATAAATGGGATGAGGGGTTTACATTATCGAGGCACAAAGGCTGGCTTAGTGAAGTACGAGCGTTTGTACGGCCCTATCAGTCCGTAGCAAGAGTCAATTAATTGGTCGTAGTAATTTCTTTTTTACTCTCTAACTAAATTGTTGAGGCCTAACTTCTCCTGTAAGAGAGCGATAACAATAATAGTTATTATTATTACTTCGTTGGTGACATTGTCATTTGCCTTCTAAGTTAGCGCGGATTTGCGCTCTATAAGAAAAAAAATACATCAGGAAAATGTGTATGACGGCGTCCGGTAGCGGCAAGCGGTCCAGGCAAAAGGCCAATAGCAGTATAATAAGAACAGAAAACACCAGAGATGATATATATATATACATATATATTTTTGCTTGTTGAGTAAGTATTGGCCGTTTTTGAGTCAAAGTGAATATTTTTTCATTTTTGAAAATAATAGGACTAAACTTCCGTGGCTTCTGAAAGAAACATTGTGATTTTTGCGTCCTTCTATCGAAACTAACTTTATTCCATTAAGGATGCTACTGTTATATGGCGCGCATTCATTAAAATTTCCCATCTAAATTGTCTCCATTCTTGTCGGGTAGCTAGCTACACGTGCAGATATGATCTGGCCTTATCAGAAAGAGCACGCTTTTGCTGTTTTAGTTCCGCTCGATTTTTTTTGTGGCTTATTATAGTCTCGATAGAAACTTGAATCAATTATTTTACCAGGCAAGAGCAATTTATGATGCAGGATCCCTTTCCAACCTAGCCAGACAGATAGCATAACCTTCTTTGGAAGTTTGCTACAGACCCTAAGACAAATTCTCCCTTATTTTTTTCATTTGCATATTGTCGTAGGTGATCTGGGTTTCATCACCCGTGATGAACCGCTTTGCAGAAGACTCGACTTCGTTATGTTTGTATAGGTTTCTACGTGCAAAGACGATCGAATAAACTCTTTTGCGTCAATTCATCGCGCAGCGCCCAAACATCGAGGTTTCTTTTGTAACCCGCGTCGTTTAAATCGCTTAAAACTTTAATAAATATATATGAAAGTTTTAATATATATTTACTGTTTCTCTAGCTGGATGGCTTTGAAACTAAATATATCAAGTAATATCGCGTCCGGTCGGTGTTGGTGATGTGCTAAATACGTTGAAATGCCTGTGTCCAGATTTGAGATAGAGCGCTTTAAAAATGAGCGAAATACCGGCTAGATTCGCTATATTTAGCAATTTTATTACGATAAGGCACAAATTTGTGCCGTTTCTGGCCAAGATACGTTGTCGGAAGGCCAAAGATGATTCTGTAACTTTCATTCTGGAAATTTCAATACTCTTCGTAATGATCAATCGATTACGGAAAAAAGTTCGTACAATTATTGTGAAAGTTAATACGGGAGCAGCCGTGATATCGCCGACGAACTAGACAATTCCTATTCATTCATCGGCAAACAGTTCCAAACGATACGAAGTAACTTGGTTCCAAAAAGGGCTCGGTGTTTATGAGTTTAAACAAAAAACAACTTACTCGATCGTATTTGCACCTGCGAAGCTCTACAGGAACGACACGAAACAGAGCCATTTTAAAAGCGATTGATTAATCATAGGTAACGAAAAAAGAAAACATGGCGTAATTATGAAAATAAAAAATGTTTCCACATGATCTACAATTTGTGGCAAAGCCCGTCTGACGTCAAGGAAGATGGTCCGCTCTATTTGCTGGAATTGGAAAGGAATCGTGTTATTATTTTATTATTAATTAATTAAGTAGTTATTTATTATTACTATAAGAAGTGTTCCCGCCTGGCAAAACGATTTATTCGCACCTTCACTATTAACAGCAACTAAGATTACATTAACCCATCGGAAAAAAAAAATGGCCGAAAGTAGAGAATATAAAAGGCGTCATTTGTCACCATGAAAATGTCAAATCATATACGTCCTTGACTACCGCCGTATAGCCCGAATCCAGCACAATCAAACGATCCGTTTTGGTCTTTGCAGAAACCTCCGAATGGTGTTAATTCAGTCTCAATAGGGAAATTCAAAGGCCACTTCCACCCTGGAACCGTAGAAGTTCAACAGTGATGGAACTATGGTATTACTAGACAGATATAGTAGAAGGTCATCATCAGTCAAAATCGTGCATATCTAGTTTCTGGACATTTCGAAATATAAGAAGTGTCTTCTTCAATTTTGGCTTTGAAAAAATCAATGCTCTCTTGACAACAGCAACACGTATGTTTGTGCGTTGTTTTTTTTTTTATTGCAGACTGCAGAGCGTATAATGAGTCATTGTTAGATCTTCAACAAGCAACACTTCTTCTGAAAGAGTCTACTAATTATTATTTACAACATTACATATTACGGACAAACTGCAATAGTCATCGAAGTACTATCCAAATGGCAGGGGAAGATTTGATCTAATTCTGTTTCATTTAGCTGCTGCTCAATCGCCGGATTTGTAACCTACGACTGAACCTAAGTAGTCAAATAAGCTACTTTAGACCGACAAAACAGGGAAACATTCTAGAAATATATTCTATCAGATAATGATAACATTATCAAAAGAGTTTACAAAATATCCTTACAATTACAAACAACTTAGCTAACACAGAGTTGTGGAACGTTTCCTTTTCTTTTCATCGCGTCACTAGGTTTTCGAAAAATTACACCAGAGTAAAATGCTAAAGTTTGCATCGGCCTACACCTAACCTCGGCGATGTTATTAAAATATGGAAATTTCAGAAGAAAATACGCCACCGAGTGTTCTACAACTGGACAGTAAGGAATTTCGGTAGTAAAAATCGTTCGATGTCACAGTCACTCTGCCCACAAGGAGAGGAACAACAGATAAAAAAACAAATCAGATCTTCTTATTCTATGATTCGTTTGTGACTTATAGGTTTGAACGAATCTCGACGCAGGGATTTTCTACAAAATAAGGCTAAATTAGAAATTGAGCAAAGTTCGATGTCGAAGTGTACTTCATTTAATATTAGGCTCTAATATGTGGGTTTGCCCGCTCAATACAACTGAAATATTGCAGCCTTATTAAACTACTGTGTATTTCTTGGTATCTGAAAAAAAAAGAGCTACAATATTCAATGATTTGACCCTGTTCTTGTGCAGCCCAGAGCGTGCTATTGTCCGAAAAACAAATTAGGTCCGTATTTAACACTCGATCAACCGTACGATTTTCGACAAAGCTCATAGCTTGAAAATTAAACTAAAATGAAATTGTTGTCCTAGGGTGACTATTGTTAGTTTTGAGTGAATTTCAATGCCATTATAAATCTATTATGAGTATCCGTTGTTGAATAAACAGTTTTCTTTATTACTTCTAAAAGCAACCAGCAGCGCAGTCATCTATGGGCCTATTCTTCTGGACGAGCTACAACCACCTCATAGCAAAACATGGTCCCGATAGTCGCAGTACTATATTTTATATAAACAGGTTTTTGTTTGTAGCTACTGTGGACGAGTGTCTGAAGCCCGAATGATTAATATTGCCGATTCTATCTGTCTCCTACTTTTTTTTCTTTTGAAAGCTACGGCTTTTCATTCCTTTCCTCTATTTACCATAATCTACTGTGCCGTTATAGTTGCATCTTGTACAACACCATCTGCAGTTGTGCTTTTCTTATAGCTTTCTTTGCTATCTCGTATTTTCTGCGTAAAGATGAATACCTATTACGTATAATATATAATAATAATAATAATAAATGTGCTCAAGTATCACATTGGCAATATCAGCATGGATTTGTATCCGATTCGGTACTGCATTTTTTTGTTGGTCTCCCTATTGCATCTGTCCGAAGTAATGGCTACATTGATTTGGGAGAAAGCATTTTGGAGCGTTTCTTTTTTTCAGCAAATTTCGGCAAGGCGTGCACAGTGACACAGACGAAATACTTTTGGCTTTTATGATTGTGATCATCATTACTGAGACAGCTCGCCACTGCTACGATAATGAAAATAGGTAAAGATTGCCCTAAAGTTCTGTACTGATCATATGCCGAAGCGGGCTCGCGGTCCTGGACAAGGCCGAATGACCTGAATGTGGCGAAGGCGTCAACGGCGTAGTCGGTGAGTAAGGAGAGATTCGGTCAAGCGACGAACATGTCGAAGTTTCCTGCGCTCCTGATGAAGAATCACTCCCAAGCGATCCTGTCCTGCTAACGGAGCGCAGCTCATAGCGAGGCCTTCCAGTAGCATCAACTAGGCGGTGCTGAATCTCCGATGTAACCGATGGCAGTTCTTTCGTTCGACAGAATACACGGATGTCGGTGCGTACTTCATCGAATTTGTGGAGTTGAGCCGCCTGCCGTAAAGCTTCAGCGGCCGTAGCATTATTCTGCCCCGTTGTGTTTGGTGTAACGAGAATGGGCATGGTTGACGCTGGAGCAAACTGGGGCAAGGTTGTTCCGGCAATGTTACTCAGACACGTGCTGCTTGCCGTATTGTCTATTCTAGAGTCAGACTTGGTATCCCCTGTCACCGTTGTCTGATGCAGAGATGCCTGCATTGTCTGTGGAATCAACGACGCTGTAGGCCGTTCATTGCTGCTGACTTGTATCATATTCTTGATCTGCTTGACAAGGGGCGGCCGTTGACTGTCCGCATCTTGCATGTTGTTTCGCGACTCTGGAGCGCGGCTGTTGTTTGCTGGAGTAAGTCTGGGAGCCTGTAGACCACTGACCTCCCGATTTGCCACAGCAGTAGGTGAGATAATGGCGTTCCTGTTGATGATACTGCTACGGCCGCCTTGCTTGTTCTTCTGATGTTGTATTGTGGGCGCCTGTAGCCTTATGGCTGTTGGCACCGGCGTTGGTGTTGCTGGGGTCGAAATATAGCCATTGTTGCCCATCCCTTTGTGATCGGGTTGACTGGTGTTGCTGTTGGTGTTGGGGGTGTTGTTGTCGACAGCGGCTGTAGGTGAGATAAGCAGTGAGGAACTGTCAGCGATGTCGTCCTCGCTGTATGTCGAGGAGTCGCTGGAGGCCAGATCCATGTCCTCAGGATCGGCAAGTTCTGCTACGGTGTGGTTCATGTCAAGAGAATCGTCGCTCCCTCCACAGATACTCTTGTTTACTATATCAGCCTTTTTGCAGCTTTGTGCACTGTCTTTGCTGATATCGTTAGTATTCGCTGTGCTTGCATCCTTTGCTGCTCGCTGTGATTGTCGTCTCGAGAAGCGTTGTGAGGGTCGCCTCTCGAATTGAACCGCGCGACGAGGTCGGGCCCGAGCAGTTGCCTGGAATTCCGTTTTGCCGGAGTAACGGAACCGCGAACCCATTCGAAATAAATTCTGCTTCAGTGCCGATTGCTGTGGAGGCGCTTTTAGGCGGAAGAAGGTGTGATGTTCGATGGCGCATTTCCACAAATGCTTAGCAGCTTTCGGGTTGAACAGGCGAAATACAAAAGTATGCTCTTGTTCGTGTCCGTCATCATCATCTTCGACAACGACTAGAGTGAGCTTTTTACTTTTGAACTCAAGCCGAGTGATCTTTGGCCAGAAAAACAGACCAATCTTGGTCTTACCTTCGAACACAAGTATGCCTGTAGGCGTCAGGCCCAGCGAGTAGCTATAGCCATCCTTGCCGAGCACAGTGTGCATGTCCACCCCGTATAGCTCGAGCCACTTCGCCTTACTCAAATAGCTAAGCTCAGCTTGAGCAGGTGTTTGACCACGAAGCCGGCCAAAGGCTGCAAGTATGTCGAGTTCCATCTGCTCGCTCTGCTCAGGACAGAAACGAAACTCTGAAATAAATTCAGCCGTGTGCGTTTTAACCTCGTAGTCACCCAGCTCTGATTGCAAGGCAAAGCCTGCCAGCTCTACCATCACGTCGTATGGACAGGGCAGTCTACCGTGCAGGACATCCTGTTTGAGCTGAAGGAAGAACAAATACCTCGTAAGCTCTTCACGGAGCAACGTCGGTTCTGGTGAATAGAACTTCACGCGCATATGGAACGTGTATGGTGGACCAACTGTGTGCTGCTTTCGCACCCCTTTCGTTGGATCGAGCCAATGTTGGATGCTGAACGCATCGATGAACTGTAAGCCGAAATAGTCCTTTTCGACCAGGTCAATATTGTAGAATGTTTGTTCAAGCAAAGTTTCCCCAAGCGCCTTCTTCGGTATCTCGATGGCAAGATCAGTTCCATCGAGTAGGATGATTTTGCACAGCAGGTAATGGCCAGTGTCCATTTGTGGCGTTGTGCTCTGCGTGTCAGCTGCCTTCGACCAACGTTTACTAATGTATCGTAGCATATTTCTGCTCATTCTATTGTTTCTACCCAGTCATTTGTAAATTAACACCATCTGGTTGTACTGAAGAGTATATGGCCGACACTTTAAGGTCGTAATTATTCGCATTGCTATCCTTGTCACACACTTTTAAAAATAAGCCAATTTATCCGCTTATTATTTAGCTTTTTACAGCATACTCACATTTAATCCTACTATATATATATATATATCCACACGGTTTATATCCACGATATGTAGCACGGAGGCGCTAGTCAATGCTACACTCCACAATGGAGCCAGAATATCACGTCTCGTTGTCTGTTATTGGTCAATGCGGCACCCAGTGAGGACACACATGTCCCTTCAATCCGATCTACACTGAAAAAGAGACCGCCGCTACTGTTTCTTAATATAAGAATACCGTCAGTGCGCGAACAAGAATAAAGATAATAATAGTAATAGTAATAACAATAACGGTAATTACTTGCTAGAGGTTATTACTAGGAGTTTTCCTCGTGGTAATTCTGCACTGCCGCTGCTGCTGCTGGTAGATTGCCGTCAACAACGGAAATATTAATACAACATCTTCAGTAGCAGTTAGACGTCTGTAACTTGCCAATGTCGCCGCCATCCTCTCATTCCAAGTTTTTGTCACTGCTTCACCTAGCGTAACCACTTATCCTTTCGCGGCCTCTATATCAGACTTCTCAGTTATTTATTTTTTTCATCCACACTTTTGCGGAGCAATTGTATGACAGAGACAACACAGAGATCCGTCTCTGAACTGACATCTATATGTCACTGGTCCTGTTGCTTCCCTTTCTCTCCAGTAGGATTCGAGCAGAGTCCCTAACGGATCCTTCTGTTAAACCTAGCTTGTGACCTATTCTGGCTGCTCGTTTCGTACAGCAAAACCACACATGCACGTTCAGGGACCAAACGATGACAGGCCGGCTATGGAAATGGTGTCCAGATGAGCCTATTATTGCCTTTTCTGCCGCTGTCTTTTTAAGGCTAATGCTCTTTGCGCTGTGTCGCACAGGTCCCGCTGTCGTAGCAGTGGTTGTTGTGGATCTACCTTTTTGCCGTATCCTGCCTCAGGCCGGTCTCTTTTCCTCAGAGGCTCATTTGGCGCTTGAAGCGTCCCCTATGCGTTCAGCTCTACTTCTGATGGTAAGAGGTCGAACGATGATTCCGTTTACGGTATCCAAGGCGCTATCCTTCACCGCGGAAATCGTGTCGTAGACGGTGGTTGTAGTGGGCAAAAAATCCAAACAGCGCAACGTTCTCCTCTGCAAGAAATCTCTGTCTCTCAAACAGACAGAAGCAGAGAGCGACGGAGACTCACTTACTACTCTTACGTCGAATTGCGGTTAGTACACGCGATTGATCGAACGGCCGGCCGACCGATCGACAGACAAACAGGAACGCAACTGAGTAAATGAGCGCTGTAGATATTGTGCGCGTATTAGACAGCCAAATCTTCCGTTGTATAACGTCAGCTTTGTGTTGGCCTATTGCTGACGCTGCGGCCGGGGCTCGCTTTGACGCTATTACGAAGACTGTAACTACCGGTAATCTTCGGCAGCTTTGAGTATGGTGCTGTTACTGACGATACCACTTTTGTCTGGCTGCTTATCGATAACTAATCCAGTGCTATTATTGTCAGTCGTGTACATATAATACGCGACTGGATGGGGCTCCAAACGCTGCTGCTGGTATAGCAAGCTTGTAGCTGGGATGGCGAGGTAAATAAAATAGTGTCAAACTGACTGTTTGTCTGGCTCGCCGTCCATGTGATTGGTTCAGTGCAGGAATGAACAGAACTTTGTAGGGAGGGCTGAATAACTAAGTTACTAGCGACAGGCTACGAAAATGATTGCCCTCCATCACCCAAACGCACTAATGTAGCACTCACCAACTACCGAACGCCAGTGATCCGCCGCCGGCTGTCGAAGGGCGACGACATTTCGTCGATCGGTGTGGACAAGAGCAGCAACTTATAACCAGAAAGGGCCGTATAACGGCGTAAGAGAGGGTGGAAATTGCTTGCGCACTCACTCACTCACTGTCGTTGTTTCGCCTATTGCAGCTACCATTAATACAACCAGTACTGCTGCTCTTGGTGATACGCAAACATACGCACACGGGCACGTATTACGTACCGGGAGGCGCGCTGCAACAGCAAATTCCCATAACGACTCCAGCTAACACTATCGACTGCTGCAGCTGGTAGCAGCTCTCGGTAGACTGCCTCGTGTTCCGCCTGACCCGTGCGGGGCCGAACGTTTGGCAGGTAGAAATACACACTGAACCACACACAGAAACATAAACAACAGATGCATGGATCGACGGTGAGAAGGACGAACTAGGCCCAGCTGACATTCATCCTCTAGACCAGCGGAACGTTCAAGCACTGACGATCGCAGTAACGGTGGCCGTCTGCGACGCGCCAACCACAGTTAGTCGCAAGATTTGGGGATCAGCCACGAAGAAGGACGGTAAAGAAGCGACAGCCAGCGCACAGAAAAGCAACTGTCTGGTTAATCGGTGGCAGAATCGTTGCATGAAGAGCTGAAGGAACTTGAGCAAGGAGCGCCCGCTAAACACTGACCCAGTAGCTGGCCAAACGACTGACCAGCTGAATTACCACTTAATAATGCAACGCACGTTTACAATGCGTAGTAATCTTTCTCACGAATCCAAATTTGGTCTATTGTTCAATTACAAATGATGTTCTAGTACTGAGAAATAGAACTAATTCTGCTAACTTTTCAGCACTGCAATATTACTGTTTATACCGGCGATTTACGGGAAAAGTCTCCCACAGTTATTGCGTCCGTTTTTTAAAAGTCACAAACAGTCAGTACAGAGCCGTTGAAATAACAACTAGCAATAAAAATTAAGCTGAAACAAATGCCGAGCTAAACGCTGACCCACTAATCCACCTGGCGGCGGCCACTGCACACACCTGTTAGCGATTCTTGTTTGTAAAGAATATATCTATATAGAATATTGCGAGTAGCGACAAGTGTGAAAATAGCAAGAGATGGTTATATCCCTAATGATTACCTTGAAATGTAAGGTATTTGTGGGTTTACAGACGTCTCGACACGATCGTAAAGGCGTGACTGGCCGATTTTGACCTATGCTTAGGTTGCAATAGTGAACGCCGTATGAACCCTTGACCGCTCGTCCTAAGCCAAACAGCTTTTACCTATATGTATCCATGAAATAAGATTGTACCTATGGGGGTACGGGTGTTTTTGGGGGAGAAGGAGCAAGTGATTCTAAAAATCGCCATGCAATAATTCCCGCTATGAAAAAAGCACGTACGAATAGACTATCCGAACGAAGTAGAGTAACAAAATGGATAATAGATAACAATAAAACCCGGATAGTAAATTAGACGCAGGAACACGTGGAGTCGAAGGCAAGCATTCTCAAATGGTTGTTTACGATTTCTTCGTAGTAGTAATCATTCGTTATGTCTATTTCCCTTAGTTACTTGGCAGAATATCAATCTAAATATAGCTGATATTCTAGGCCATTACCGATGAGGCAATCGTACTCCTCACAGCCCATCAAATGCACACTGTCCACCGACTAAAAACTGCTTCCGTGCTAGAGGTTTATCAGATTGCTTACGTTAACCTTATTCAGCTTCGTAATGACGGCGAGTCTGTTTACTTTCTATGATAAGTTATCCTATTTCGCAACATGACATCCTGCCATGAAATTTTTTTGTATGTGCTGCTCAGTGGGTTTTGCGTACGGGAACGATTGCAGTATTCGATTCTGTTTATATTCTTCGTTCGGAAAGGGTCGGAGCGTAGGAGTCTGGAGGAATTTGGCCCCATTATCATAGAAACTGGGCGTTGGCGCGTCAAACATGATGTTGATGAACAGCAACAAAAGGAGAGTGATCACAAAAAAAGCACTGTCGCATCGCTAGTTAGCATCGATACCAGAAAAATTGCCCTTGATAATCTTTAAATTTGCACCATTTTGCATAGCTCATGAGAAGCTTCAGCGTAAATCTTTTTCACGTAGGTCACAAGCATTGCGTCTGCACAAGTTAAACTAGAAACAGGTAGAAAAATGCTGTTCCTTATAGAAGACTGTATGCTTGAAGAGACAAATACAGTAAACAAGTAGCTTAACTTTCCTTCTAATCGGATGGCTCAAAACTGCAAAGTTTTTATTGAGATCTTCTTTTTAATAAAGCGAAGATTTTTCGGAGCCTAGCAGTCATTTTTTCTTGTGGTTTTTTAGGGTTCATCTTGTAATCACAGGTCTCAGTATGTGAAAAAAAGGCCACAGAAACTACCTTCAGGACCGATCTAAAATTGTCTATAAAGTTTTTTCTGTGCCGCTCAATTTAAGTGAATTTTCAAACGATAATAGCATGTGTCGCAGCATATTTTTTACTCTACCATAATATTTGGAATGGTTGCTATTTATTTGAACAACAACTTCTTTCAATCAAGAACAGAGTTGCTCCTTGTAGATTCTGGGTCTAACACTACTTCCTATCCATGTTTTGCCCGATGTTTTCCGTATTTTGAAGTATTCGAAAGCTCTTTATCCTATATTTTGCAACTACTTGTACCTTCCAGTCAAGATGGGTACAACCTGCAAGCGGTTGTGATCCTTTGCATCTGTGGCACTTCGCTGTAAATATTTCAGCTGTACCCTCCTCACGTAAATTAACTTAATCTTGAAGTTCACATAATTTGTGCCAGCCATGGTGCCCACACCGGAATCTCAGGTAATTAATATCTCTAAAGCAATTGACCATTGACGATAGCTGGCGTTATAGTAAATACATGCGAAAGAGATGGTCGTAAACGTTCTTAAACCCCGAAATTTTTGTTACACTAGATGTTCGATAAAGCGCCGCGTAAGTCATTTCCTAACCTAGGCGGACGATAAAGCTGCCCGTCTACGTCGTATTCCAGCAAAGTTATCATTGAAGTTACTTGTTCATGCCCAACCCCATTTTTTTTCCATATTGTTATGTGGATAATTGTCGATTCTTATCGCGCCTTGAGGACAATAAGCACCTAGTTGGTGTTTCTTCGGATAAGGACTACAAGGGAAGTTTACGACGCGCAGTGGTGATGATGGCAACGTGTTTGTCTAGTGAACTAAGGAAGTTATTGAGATTCGAAACCGATTGTGAGCACACTTCATTTCAGGTCGGAAGCCGCGAGCCATCAGAGTCATTGATTAACCGTAGTGGGCATAAAATTCACTTCAATATATAGGCCTTCAGAAACAATACGTTAGTTCCACACTTCACCTTAATGTAATATTGCATAAAGGTGTCAGCTAAGGTCAACCTTGCGCTTGGCCAGTTGTCCTCATTACAAATTTTCACTAAGATTTTCTTAATTTAATTGAACCTCACGAACCAAGAGCTTTCGCCTATTGTATGTGTATTAGTCCATATCGATCCTATTGTTCTATGTTGAAATACATAACTCAAAATAAATAAATACATAACATGTGGCTGTGCGTATATATAGCGTTCACGCTGTTCGACAGTGGACACGCATATTTGGACCTTTCGAGAAAGGAACGTAACTTGACGTATTATTGAAGACAAGTAAGTTGCTAGATGAAATGTTTTTGACATATCACACACAGATATTAAATACCAAAACGATCTTACGCTTGGTGGCATTACCGCTTCTGCTGGTGTCTATCTGTTAGATGATTGTGTGATAGTAATGAAATGCTTTGAAAGGGCCGCGTTTTTTCGGGCAGTTTCATACGTTCCGTTAGTAGCTATAGCAGTTCCGCGTACTGGTTTCTATACGTATATGATCGTTACCTTTTGCTAACATGCTTAGTCTTAAACTAATTGAATTACCTAAGCCGTCATTGGTTGTGCATAGATACGTTGTACGAGTTTTTTTAGGATAATAACATTAGATGTCCAAGCCGTATCATTCGGAGTCACCGAAAATCGCCATGGCGCAGCTGCTGATCATCGGAGCGCACAAAGCGTATAGCTCGAGTTGGGTTTGTTTGCTAGATTTTGTGGTTTTCAGTTGACGTCTGCCCAGCTATACAGAACCCGTTTGCAGTAAAACGTGTCTCCATTTTCGTTACCTTACACAGCATCGAACCCTAATTACAGAAGAATGGATGGTTAATGGTGACCATGTTACTTGAATCTCTATGACGCGATTATATAAACATCGTTAATCTATCCGGCCTGTGTATTAGTAGCATTGCAAAGCTTCAATGTCTATCGTTAAGATGAAATTCAAAGAATCCGTTGGGATAGAACACAATGGTACGATGCCTGCCGACCGGGATTCGGAGAAATGGCAGAAAATGTTTATCCGAAAGCAAACTAATGCTTTGTTTTATACTCAGCACCGAGCCAACTCAACGGCAGTGAGGAAACCTAGAATCACAAATACCTGCCCTTGGTCAGAGTATTTTATTTTTTTAAATACCTATTAATTTTCTTCGTAAACACCAACTTTATCTAAACATTGATCGTACTTCAATGTGACTATGATCCTGAGTTCCGCCCCTAATAGAGAACGCCAAAAAATTAGCTTTGTACTGAGCTACTGTTTTAAGGCCGTGTGCTGTTTATTTATCCACTTTCGTTTTGACTTTTCAATATGTCTTCATCCACCGTAACAGCATAACTCTATGACCGAATTCGATGGATCAATCGCTCATATTAGCCGCCGGTATCGGTAAGCCCATCCAGCCAAGGCAATAGCTTTAATGAATCGCTATCGAACGAGGACTGAGCGAGCACAATTCGATCTTGGTCGTAGTAATCCTCATGCATTACTCTTCGCGCTCTATCTATTTCAATCGATCGAAATAGACACTCGTCATGGTTGATAGAGACATTCCTGTCCGTCAATTTTTGTACCGCAATGAAAGGTACGGTATTCGATAGCAATTGCTTCGTGCTGTTACGGCAGACTAGATAGGGACTAACAATGAACCTTCGACAAGCAGACCAAGTCGGTCGTCATCATGTACTTAATGGCGTTCGTAAGTGTTTGTTTCTGTAGAAGATGGGTCAATAAAAAAAAAAATGAGCATTTTTCATCAACAGTTCACTATTAATAAAGGACTTTTCTAGGCTACGAATTTGCCCGAACTACTATTGACTCGTTTATTCAACTTCAATGTAGTTATAAGGTTAGAGAGCTAGTCGATTTCTGGCCGAGGTCTTAGGGAAGCTTATCCTAACAGCAATCGAACTTGAACAAAGCTAGCCCAGGCACGACTTTTCAGCCTCGGCCTACTGGTTGACTTTGTTCCCGAGTCACCGATAGGCCATTGGCCGAGGTTGAATAGATTTACGTGCCCGATCGAAAGCAAAGTCCATTGTTCCGTCGGGCATCATCAGAGGTAACGAAGGTACTGAAGACTACCAACATTTACCAGGCTGCTGTTACCAAAGTGTATTGCCGGAATGCTTAATAAAACAATGTCACAGTTATGCATCATATTGAATTTAACCGTACACTACTTTGCTATCATTACGCAAAGATAAACGGCTATTGTGAAAAATTTCTGACACATCAATTTACTATCTAATAATTAAGTTATTACACAAATTATAGGTCGACAAACGACAAAAATAACAAATCACCGTCAGTCAGAGGATCTATATAAAGTCACCTTCTTACTAAGTAAGGATCGAAATGGTTACCGCAGATGTATCCACCGATACGATCGCCCGTTGACTATTTGACCTCCGGCCACGACTTCTGTAGATGTGTACGAATAGCTATAGTAGTAATGGTAGAGAAAATGCGGAAAAATCAATAAAAAAAACAAAAAGCACACATTTTAATAGCAATTTACTACATCAGACATTATTTCTTTAGAGGCTGGCCGAACCATCATACGATTGTTTCGATCATCGTGTGCGTATACCTTCATCCCGCTAACGTCCGCCGACTAGTAACAGGCTATTGGGTAAGATCAGTAGACTTGTACGAGGCAAGACATCGACCGTCGAAAAAACGCGTGACATTTTCACCAACTCCTTAAGCTGCTAACTTCTGACGTGCCAGATACTACAGATGTCATTAGCCATAGTCAGAAGAATTGTAATTAGCTTCTGTAATGGGGTATGGCTTAGTTTCAAGTGCGCGACTCTACAAAGCGTCGTCGCTCATAAAGGCGCGTTATTTTGAATCTTGGTCAAAGTTTCGCATAAATGAACCCCGCTGATAGGGTCGAAAGAGTCCGATCGTCGAGTCACGATTTTCTTCGGCATAAAATTTAGTCGATGTTTCTGCAATACCGATACTGAATAGATATGGTGAAATGTTGGTATTCGGATAATAGTAGCATCAACAGAAACGGAAAAAAAGGTACGATGAGCATAAGAAAATGAAAAGTCATAACAATATGGCGTCTAGAACAAAGGCGGTAACAGCATACAGACCCATAGAATATGTACCAAACATAGAGAATATGCGATTTACCGATTCAGTTTAACACCCAAGACCTACATGAACGGAACTGCTCAAACACTCAGACACAGTCATTTCGCAGAGCTGACGGTGAAGATGATCAGTCATAAACATTATTGCTCCGTCACAGCGTGACGAATTGCCCCTCTTCGTAAAGCAGCTTGAACCAACCGGCCTTGCCTTTAGCTAATGCTATTCAAGGCCATTTAGGTTTGTATAATAGTTAGAGCCTCAAACAGGTAGTTAGTGAGGCCAAGGTAAGTTATAAACTACTATAGTTTTGTTTGAAATATTATTCTCTTTCGGAGCGAAATTATCATGAAGTGGACCTTTAATTCGACACATGTGTGTTTACACAAGCAGGAAAGCGCGTCTATATTTATTAGTAATTAAATATGAGCTTTTATCTCGACCCCAGAAGCGGCCTGTTACGAGACAAAGAAGCCATGGATTTTAGCAGGCGGCATGACTGCTGAGTGTAAAGGCATAGCCAAAAACGATCGACATAGCTCCAAGCGCTCGAGAACACCGTTTGGAACACAACGTTTACTGCCGCAGATCAGTACGTCGAGGACTAATTACTGGATAGCTCTGTTCGGCTAGAATCAGCGTCTATGGATCAATTTTAGATTCCTTCGTAATATACGAATCAATTAGGTACCGGCTCAAACCATAGGTCGTGTTTTACCCACATTAAGTTTACGAGTATACGATATAATCGCAAAATACTATATATTTCCGTTAAGCGATCAAAGGACCGGTCAAGCATTGTAGCCTGTCACAGCTAAAACACTTACGCCGCTAAATTAAAGCCTGATAATGTCTTAGGCCAATCTACTAATCAAGGACTATCGTTTTGGCCATTATCTCCATCCCTGACCGGCGTCGTGCAGACATTGTAAAGCGATCAGTTGAAAAATAAACCGATTGTTGTCCGTTGCTTACCACGGTCTTATCTAATAACTATTAACTTAGCCCTTGACATCGTAAGTTAAATGATCGAGAGATCATATCCACGAGATTGTGGCTAATCGATCACGATTATTTCTTCCTTCGAAATTTTTCTATGGAAATATTATAATAGTAGATAATAGCTTTTTCGGATATCAAACAGGGAATTTATGAAAGTAGCTTTACTTACGTGATGCACAAACATGAGGTTCGACTGTATTTAACGCCTTGATAAATTTTCGCTGTTAAAAGTATAGTTGGATAAAGTTACTAACGTTTTATGATCTGTGCGACTGTGAGATGAAGACTGACACAGTGACAGATACGTGGACAGGCTTTTGCTTACAACTAACTAAAACTATACACAAAACTCGTGCTGCTTTGGTTCGACTAAATCGATCTAAATGTAAATAGCAAATCTGTGATATTTGAATTAAATGCTATCAGAACTAAATGTATGTTATACCTAAGTTAAAGTTTCCATTATTTGGATTCAGATTAAAAGGTGTATTTTTATATTCGCTTCCAGCGTTAAGTTTTCCTCTAGGCCGATTTATGTGCACTTAAAATTGGAATCAAGGGCGTTGCCGCTACGTCATTGTGGCGAGATTGGTAATATCTGGCGAAAGCCAAATTTCAACGGGAGTGTATATGCTTGCAATAAGCAAATACATAATTTTTTTCCAGTTTAAGTTTGTAGGTTTAGCTGAATATATATCGTGAAGTTAGCGATGTGTACACGAGAGACACGTCGCACGCGCGAATCCTATGTTAGTGGCCAAACATGTAGGCAACAGCGAGGCAAAGCTTCAGGAGCTATTCTCAGGAGAGCCAAATGCAGATTATAACCTCTGCACCCGAACTTAACGTAACGGATTTAAGTAATTGGCCCCCTGTCCTACTGTTTGCCCCTGCCTTGGGGAAACTAGAGACCACTTTATTTAGGCGAGGAGTATCTGCATTCATTGCACTGAATTGCTACTAGTTTTCTTCCGCCTTTACTCTGTTCGCTTTTTAAGTCATGTGTATTGCCTGGATGTTTTTGGCATTTCAGCTGAATAATCCGTTATTTAGAAATAGACTCATACCTCTTCCGTTTACTGGACATACAACATTTCGTATTATCTATAACAAACATAACCATGAGCTACTGGCCCGGATGTCCAACGCCGGAACGCACCGGTGAGGTTAGCGTCCTTTTTAGTAGTGTGCTTCTCATACTGAACACGACTAGCAGATACGCATTGATTTCAAATGTGAATCGCACCCACGGCTAGAACCACAGTACACACCTAGGAGCATCTTCTGTATCCTATCCTATGCCAATACTGTGCGTCTCGTTAAAAGTTAAAGAAACTCAAGCGACTGGGGGATTTTACTGTAGGCTGGTCCCTAAGTTATTGCTGTTTTTCTAACGATCACATAAACAAGCTGGGTATCAGTTTTGGCTATGTTAGACTACGCCAAAAAGTGCCCTTCAGCGTCTGCAGTAACAGTATCTAAACTGAACGTTCATGCATTAAATATCAATAAAAGCTATGCGCGACAATTATATGCATGCATATTTCAATTTGACATGAATTGCCATTTGTCCTTGCGGTACCATTCGGCATTTCTACGTGCCGCAGTGAGGCAACAGCACGACTTCGTTTATGTTAGGAATGGCACATATCCCTCGAGGTTCTTCGATTTGCCTTGCGCTCATTGTTTCAGATCTATTCTTAAACCTCCGCCAATCCCAGCCTCGATTTGGTCACCTTGCCACCCAGCCAGCCCTTCGCCCCGTTGCCACTTCGGGACAATTCATTTGAATCCCTAGCGGCTACTCTGTTTCGCTATAGGTTCACCATTTTATCCCTTACCGTTGTACTCCCAATGCGCGTACGCGGGTTTTTTTTCTTTCTCTTCTCCAGCATCTTTACCAACTACCTATCTTGTCTTCTCTCCGTACTGCCTCGAATCGCCGCTTTCATCGAAATTTCGGGGGTCTTACCCTTGATTGCACGGTATCCAAACCTATCACAAGGCCCAGTTTACCCTGGCCAGAGTTCCAGCCATCGACCTCTTTTCCCATAACGCCTGCTTCCGTAGCTGGTATCGGTAGCAGGTTCAGCAGGGCTGGTCATTCAGTAGATGCTATGGCACCATGTAGTTCACTTCGACCTAACAGCGTCTATTGGTCGCTCTCATTGTTCTTGTTGCCTTGCTTTTTCTACCACCCTACTGCTCAGCACGACACGCAACTGAACTTCCCAACTGCGACCACAAATCACATTGCAATTACTTGACTTCCCGCACTAGCTCGTTCCCCCGTGAACGGATCCCGGGCGCTTCGGCAGCGCCCTTTCAGATCGCACACCTCTCCGCCTGTCCCTTTGGCTTGTACCTCTTCTGTTCAGCCTTAGCTCCCACAACTCTCGCCGGAGTCTGCGGGTGTTGTCGACCGACTCCAGCGATTCCGGTGTTCTCCTACAGCAAGAAAGTAAGTGTTACGCTGTCACTCCTCGCAATTTCCCTCCTTAAGGCTGCCGCTCGCGCCACCCATCTGTGCTCACCAGGAACAAGTCCAAATAGCTTTAATGCCAGCGCGTTCTCCTGAAGGTATCTGGATTCCGAGCACTAGTGAGACATCGAAGGCGCGTCCAAGCGGACACGATCAAATACTTATTTTTTTATTTGAAATTTGGTTTCTAGCAAAATTGTTTAAACTAGATTCGAGCAACGATTGGCTTGCTAGTTTTTGCATCTCGACGTTGGAGGAGAATCAACGCTGCTGCCTACCTTTGAGGTAAAGATTTTTTGAGATGTTGCGTGCCATGATGTACAACCAAAACAGATATAACCCTGGTCCTTTTCTGTCCATAAATGCTGTCCTTCGCATCACCGGCGATATCGAAAGGATGATTAAACCAGTTTCGTAACGAAGCTTCTCATGTCAATGCTAGATATGACCACTGATCGAAAGTAGGGTAACTCAACATAATTTATATGAATAAACAAGCAAAAGAACCGCCTTCATTATTTTTATTATTCCTTTTCTTCCTGATAAACAAAAATCCTTTGCGAATATTACCCTTTCCTAATTTATGTTATTATATATGCCAACTAAACATACGAGAATTGTTTAGGTGGAGCCATCTAGTCGAAGAACTTATAGATAAAATACGCAAAATTTGACAAGAAGCTACATCAGATCGTTAGTTATCTATCACTGTTAGCTGACTGCCAGCAGAGCAAATCGTACTTAGAGATTAAATAAGAAATATATCGTTTGATGCAGAAAATTAATGTGCAGTGATCACGCTTATGTACGTTATAGGCCAAAACGTTAGATTTCATTGAAAATTGGTGAAAATTTCAGACACACAAATCCTCACCGAAACGACCGCATGTGGCGCGTTTAATTCGAAACCAGACACTAAGAGGCTGAAGGCCACAGAGAAGACAACTATACCTCGGTAGTACGTTATTGCAGTTGTCGAAGCGTCACACAGATGAGACAATGCTCTCCCTTCAACTCAATATAGGATCTCTCGAACCACCTGTTATTATACTATAATGAAAAATCTAAAGATAAAAAAGAAAAGGAAAAATAGGCTTCTCGCAAACCGAGACGCACATTTATTCAACAGATAATCTAACCTAACCCGATTAAAATACACCATTGTTGTAGCCGAGATATTTATGTGATCATAGCAAGTCATTCTTCAGCTTGAGGTCATGAAGAGGTGTGCGATCGTTAACCGCTTGACCCGAACAATTGCTTCATTTCGTTTTCTCTGTCCAGTGTTTCCAGCCGTATTTGTTAAGTTTCACCCACCTAAGTAATTGTTAATTTTAAACATTAAACAATAACTTCGATTCCAAACATATTATCTTTTGATGGCTCTTAATCAGTATAGACCTATAGATAACCCACAATATATTTTTTCTTAATTTGCTTGTTATTAGTGCGTAGCTTAAAATTACACGGTAAAATTATGCTCGAAATTATGTATGTCAAAGATTTTTATCTTATATCCAACATCTATTTAAAATTATATAGATGTAGGCCGGAAATCTAGCCGAAACATGTGCTCGAGTAAGGAAACGGACAAGTAAGATCGTTTGCGCTTATGTGATGTTCTCCTAAGAAGCCTCATAATCAATGGCGACTGATTTCAATCCAATCTGTCCAAGACTTGCTGTACCGACGGGAAGCTGCCGCTGTTTTTAGGCTGCCATCTAGGACTTACCTCGTCTTCACTGTTTTGAGCCTCCCTGATCTTGGCTAACTCGTTGTCATCAAGTGATATAGGGCAGGCAGTAGTTTGGCGGCAGATCGTCGTCGTCGTATAATAGCTTGAACGACGATGTATTCTCATTCAATGTTGTCTGTGGTGTGTAGTTTACGCTGGTGTATTCGCCAGCAGACGCTGACCGAGCTAAGCTACAAAATAGCAGCTTTTATGATTAGGTGGGAGGCTGTGACAGAAGCTACAACTACCCTTATTTTTCCCCCACTGTCCCCCAAACACCTTCTTCGGAGGTTGCTGCCTTCTCTATCGTGTGCTCTTTACCTACTTCTCCTGTGAAAGTCGTTTTAGTCTATGCCAGAGTGTATGAATGGGTATGTGTATGTATGTGTGTGTGCATGCGCGCGCGTATGTCTGCCCACGTCTGTCGTACATACCTACTATATGCCCACAAGCACAGCAGCTGACGCTGTGTTGTCCTTAGCTACTGCAAGAAGAGAAGAAAACTTAGAACTTGGATCTAAGCACCCAGAGACGATGTATCTGATGATGGGTATTAGTCTGCAGCAGGGATTGGAAAATCGGCGTGAGGAGAAGTGGTGAACTGAGGCCGTGGAGGTGGTATCGTATTAATAGTTTCGAGCGAACCGACACATACATATATCCGGCGTATTGCCTCCCTGCTTGCTTACGAGCTTTTGCCTAGTTGTACTAACAACAACAACAGCAGCACCGGCGCCTGTACCCCCGAACGCGACAAAACGGCCGTGATATAGCAATCAATGGGTGTCGACCAGGAGGACCGCGTCGACAGCAATGTGTAACAGAAGATTCGATTAAAGTATTGGATTTGTGGGCGGGCAGAGAGGGGATCCCCTGCCGATGTGAATGTAGGTAACTGCTGGAGGTGTTAAGGGGCTGTGAAGGACGAAGATTTGGGGAGATCTTGCGAAGTTGGCGTAAGGGATAACGGAGCAAGGGGGAATGGAATCGGAGAGAGTGAGCCCAACAGCAGCTTACAGAGCGCGAACGAGCTGTTCGTCCTCATAAACAGCATCTCGTCTCCTGCTTCGATGTCGTCGTCATTTGTTGTCGTAGCGCGTTTCCAGTAGTGCACTTAGGATATTGCCTCTTATTGCCTTCTTGTGCGATTCGGTTTTCATGGGTGTGCCTCCATTGCACCGTATAGTAGCTGGCCTTATTCTCTTTCCGTATCACTCCCTTCCATTGGAAGAATGGATATTCAGAGGAAATCGAATCCGTTGGGTATGCGAGTCCGTTGGGGAGCTGTCGTCTTGGCGCTGTCGGGGTGGTACTATGGACACAGCAACCGAGTGTGCACGGTGGCTAACTGAATGGCGATCGTTGATGGGGATGTGGTAATTTTCTTACCTCATGGACAACGGACAAAGTCAGACCACAAACAACGTGGCAGCAATAGTATTCAGTGCTTATCCTGGTTAAGGAAATAAAAGACTTCTTTGATTATAGAAGGGACTATGTGAAGCTTGTGTTTGGTGGTGGTATGCCACCCGAAGAAGGTGTGCAGTCTAAATAAAAAGATGTTTACATTCGTCATTGACGAAGATGCGCTGCAGCGACACGGACCTGCTAATCTGAAAAAAATGCGCGCGTTTTGCCACATTTTCTCGATTGACAGGGTCGGCTCTTTAGAATCAAGATGTAAGTTGGTTTATATGGTGTCTGGACCCGCGGCAGCTTATTAGAGCTTTACAAACCCGGAATCTGATACGCGTCGTCGTCTACAAACTAATGCGATTAACAAAACGTTGTTAATCGCTATTAGTTTGTTAATTAATAATTACCTACAGGCTACAGAAAGACGCAGCTGGGTCTGCTATAAAATTATACCTTAACAAAACGATGCGGAGAAGCCCTTGTTTCCGCGACAGTAAAAAGTCAGGTCCAACACAACAACGAATTAAAAATTTCCGACCGAAGCTTCTAATTAAATTAGTCAGATAAACTGACACAGCTGTAAAAAAAACGACAAAATATCTTCTTGTATACATACATCAATGAAGAATTACAGATGTGTGCGTGTGTGCAGGCGCTCGATCTTTGAAACTAATAACGACAGGTGTAGAATAACCGACCGTTTTTGCAAGTTAGCCCTTCGTATTTATCAACAATAACCCAAATGCTCGCTAAGAACCTTTTCCGATATCTGTTTTTAACAAATGAATACCATCTCTTTAAGATACTCATGTCTCCAACGATTACCAATAACACAACTTTTGTAAATGCCATTGTACTAGGACTAAAAATGTATACAATCATGGTTGTCTTTTACGATAATTTTTTTTGTACGTTATACTTATGTCGGTTGCACGCTGATGGCTGACTTTGATTTATCGTTGCAATAAAGAAGGATGGATGATCGATTGTGACACCCGAATTAATTAAAAGCCCCATCCCTAATATGCTAAAGTAGCTGCGATTATGTAGACATTTTAGTATGTAATAAACTGAATATTTCTAGAATTACACGTTCCTTTGTTGCCCCTGCTTTCCACAGTAGAGCGATTGGGGTCAGTGGACACAAACGACGACCAAATATAATGATAGTAAGTATTATCAACACTGAACTAATTTTATGTTATCCAGTTAGTAGGTGGTCAGTAATTACTAGGTCGGGGAAAAATGCTGAAAGGTATAGTAACATTCGTATTCAGCAAACGCAACCCGAAAACGACTCATAGTAAACAACATAATTAGAGATGCACACCTGCCAATGAGTAAGGTCGCCGCGTGTTACTTGAGACAAAGCACATAGGGGCTATATGTGCAACAATGTTTGCACCTATGGCATTCATTTTAAACTAAAGTATCATATCTAAATCATGATTAGTTAACGAACAAAAAGCAACGTTTCGCAAACAAATTATATTTGCTTTCTTTAAGCTGCGTTATGCACAAAAAAAAACAAGTACCAAAAAAAAAAAGACAATTGATTTGCAGGCGCAAGCACTTCAGACCAATCGAACATATAAGAATTTGAAAATTCTTCAAATCAGGTTTATTTTCATTCTTCGAGGACCCTTACAATACAGATTCCATATGATAGAAGGTTAGCATTTTACCGAAGCCAAAGGCTTGACACAGCTTTCGGGATAGAGTCACAAACAATCGGGATGCTTGAAACATATTATTATAAACATGAAAAACGCTCTAAATGCACAAATCCGCAGATGTGTTCCCCCTAATTCTTACTAAATATCACATCGTAAAGTCTGTGCGTTGGTCTCCCTATATGTCCGGTATTGCCTTACGCAGGGTTTGCCTTCCCTACTGCTCCGGACGTCAAGCAGACCCCATTCATCTGAAGTGGATCATACTACCTGTTTTGCAGAGCGTGTACATCTCTCGCTTTTGGATCTGGAAGCACAGCTGCGGTTTCGTCTCCGATGGACCGGCTGGTTGAGTGCGGACGCACGGAAAGGGCTCTCGAAGTTACGACCCGGTCCAAGTAGACAGGTGCTTTAGAGACATCTGCAGATAAATAATTGCAAGATATTCATGCTGTATGTGTCTTTTGGAAAATATATGATGATCACACTTTCAAAAAGCTCCCCTAAGAGAGGCCACGAATAATTTGATACGTTAGACGACCATTGTTATGAACAGGTAAGTTTTTTAATGGTTAATTGCAACACATCAAAACAAACTAACTAAGCTATATATCAAACACCACCTTCACGCTTAAATCATGTGGCGATAAGTTAAATTAACACGTTTTATTTCAACAAAGCAACTAGACTCACCTGTCGGTGCTCTTCGGATAATTCGTTTGATTTTTACATTATGTTGTCTCTATCGACGGACTTCGTATCAGTGACCCGTACTGGCGTTTCAGCTAGAACGTTAGGGCAACCGCGTGCCCAGATCTACGTGATCTCTGACCCAATTACTGTCAACCGTAAACGATGCACGAGAGTGTAGATACGAACACGAGCACTGTTACGCCTGCAAAATCTGACGTTCATTCATTCAGTCGCTGCAGAATACGGATATAATCAATAAAAATGTGCACACACAAAAGGACATCCACCAAACGATTACACCGAAAATAGATCCGGTTTTTAAACATTACTACGCCCAGAAAAAACGCTCTGGTAGCGAAAGCACGTTAGTTATTTGCGGATATATTGAAACCATCCGTATACCTATAGATAGTTTGCATATTGAGTGAGCCTTTGTGCCAGTTCTAGCATCTGTTGTCACGCCTACTCCTGCTCGTTGTCCTTCTCCGCAGGGATCATCCTACTCCCTCATTGGGTTATAATTTCGATATTCTCGAAGATTCGTAATGTGCAAACATTGACCTGCCTCGTGTATCTGTCGCTGTCATGTGTGTAATGCTCTGTTCGTGTCATTCTACCGCACCGGTACCGTTCCCTGCAGATGGCCTATGAAGAGCCAGACCAAGAAGGAAGAGGAAAAAGAGAAAGAAATGAAGCTCAACATTGACGCGTGAAGCATATGGTCAAAATGGCCATACGCGTGTCCAGGCGCCAACGACAAGAGGAACCCCTATTTAGCTTCTGAAGTATACAGCACAGCCCCGTGACCTCTTGTAGCATTCAGCCGCATCTACATGTATACACAAGCTGTGTTTGTAACCCACCATAGCTAGTAGACTCAGGACAGCAACAGTGTAACGACAGTCAATTGTTTTACCATTTAAAATTCGCGCCTTAAAGAATTTCCCAGTGTGGCCAACAGAAATAAAAAAATGAAAAGCGGCGACGACCAGTCTGTACTGTGTGGTCTGTGCGAACAGACGTGGTTACGCCGCCCATCACAGGGTTTTCTAATGCTTTATTATTATCTGGTAGAAATAAAATTTTGGTCGATGCTCCGCCTAATGATCCTATCCAAGTATCGCCTCAGGCCCGAAAGATGGAACCATGCAGTCGAACGTGATGGCTGGTGCTACCTTGAAACAATGAATATTAAGTGGCAACTGTTGGAGAGAGTCGAAAATGTGGAGAGAGAGTCAATGAAGAGAATAGTACGGACGTACCTGCATGTTTCGATGTCACTGTACAGGCTGCATACAAAATGCCCAGCTCATATGCTACATACATTGATAACTATGATGAGCGCCAAGCGATGTAGATTGAGCCAAACGCTGAGAGGAGTAATCTTTCCTGACCGAAGTGTGCTACCAGTCATGGCCGCTAGATGAGGGTAGTTCATATCGCTTGAGGCTAATAAGGGTAATAGGACGAACTATACTTAGCAAGGCAGGTGTCGGTGGGTAAGCGGCCGCACTCTCTTTATACTGGTCAATCTGCTTGATTCGGACAACGACACGGACGTCGCCTCTTGGACCTAAACATTGTTCAATAAAACCTCTTGAAACTATTTCAGAACGGACAGATCGGTAAGCGCATTGTATTTTACACAGATTATATACATATATGCAGAAAACATCATCTGCGTTACTATTCGCTATTAATAGACGTAGCTTTGCAGTATTGGTACTGCCAGAGGTGTCGCGGAAGCTCATAGTTCCCTTGATAGACTAGAACGAAATGTGGTCAATGACTGTTGCCTCAGCTAAAGAAAGGGATAAATTTAGGAAGCGATATCAAGAATAAAAAATCTATGAGATTAAGTGCTTTCAAGTACTACAAGAATCCACAAGCCAGGCGACAATGGGTCGTATTGAAATGTTCTTTCGGACAGATGAACATTGACTCTGTATCTCACTCTATAGTGAAGTCAGTTATGAGGCATATGCAGATTCAGCCTGCCATAAGAAAGGGCCACCGTAATTGTAGCTTCAATACTGTGGTCCTCAGCAAAAACAATCAGAAGTTGAAGCTGTGTCGATACAACTCTTGCCCGTAGTAACCACAAAAGAAGGTGATCTGCGATAAAATAGGCATTCGAGAGTCTTTTGTGTGCTTCCTGCCAATGTTGACGCTAGCAACAATATGAAGCAAACATAAGATCTACTAACGTGACTTCTTAGTCGCAACTACAGATTGTAGAACTTATATAGAATATTAAACAATAACGCCGATTTGTACTGGATGCAACTTAGATGTGAAAGAAAACGGAAGTTGTTGCTCATTCGTTTATTGCTTTAGTCCTGATACGGGCAGCGTGACATAGCTGGTGTTGATGGACAACTGTGTGCCCCGATGAATATTTTTCCAAAAGTGTCCCGCCAAGATGTAACGCGTCAGCAGGCGACGGATTTAACCCATTTCAGACAGAGATAATACTACATATTTCAAAATAATGACTTTAAGCTGAGGCTAGTGAATTCTATAGTTTACGTAGTAGCCAATTATAGCAGGGTTGCACAGTACCGTTGGCTACCATGAAACGTTGTCAGTTGTGCTTGGCCCCCAATACAAAACTACTTCTAATTTTCCCTGTTATGTGAAAACAAGCCCAGAGTGCTCTTGTCTATTTTAATTAATCGATCATTACGCCTGTCATAGAAGCTGGTCGGGGCAGTTCGTGCCATGGTCGTGCTAACAGCTACTTTATAGTAGACAGATCTTCATAGAACGCTTATTAAGTAATTTCTTGGTCTTCCGTCAGTTCGTAAGCAGACAGAAAACGCTCAGATTCCTCTGCGTCTTGAGAGAAGGTGCCCTATCGATTCAAATTGACATTTACCACTTTTTCGTGTTCACTAAGTTCGTTTGTGACCATCAGCTGTTGTCTAAGACGATATAACCATATTCAGCTAACGTTTACTAGGAATAGCATGAATGCTAGATAGGCCGGCACTTTCAATTTCAAGACATCCGTTTTCGGTGCTATGCATGAAACTAAAGGTCAGCCTTAAGTAGGAATACCAGTTGCTATGAAACCTACTACGAGACCCGTCCATTTTTACACCGTTTCATTTGAAATTGAGAATTTCACGCAGATTGTGCGGCGTCGACGTACCTATATTGCGATCAATAGACAATGGACTTTCCTTGTAGATATTATCGAAGGAGCGTAGACTACCTACGCTCATAATAGTCTATTCGTAAATAAAACACACTCGGAACCAACCATTGTTCTTGCGCCATTTTGTCACGTAGCTCATATTATGATATAGAAAAAAAAAAAAAAAAAAAAAAAAAAGATAGGCCCGCGTTACAACTCCTTTTTCTGATGGGCGCGAACGAATATGCTCGACCTGTCTGAATATTATGCCTACTCTTCTGCTTAGCTGTATGTATTAGACTGTAGTATATTGAGAAGGTCGTCCGCGTTTGAACACACGTATAGGAATAAAAACCTACTCTCGTATGCTCGTTGGTTCTCGATATCGGGTCCGGATACATTCCCGTTACCTATCCTGCAAGAGCAACTTTTCACTGTCTTAGACGGCTGCTACTGCCTCTACACTTGCATACGCCACTCTGCCGTAAACCGATCCTAAATCGTCCGCCGCAGAAGGGAACGCGGTCCTGAATGCACCTACAAAACGATCATGTACGCTACTAACGTTTGTTTCGATCGCCCACGAAAAATGCGTCTATTCAACGAAAGGTATATATGACGCTAACTAAATTCTATTAGTCGTACTCTAAAATTGAACTAAAAAAGCTGCTAACGAGCGGAATTTGATTTACTGGCCGGTATATAGACAAACGATGTAACGATTGTGCGGTCCACAGGCAATTTTTAAGCTGCACGGACGTAGAACTAAAAGGGATGCTTTGCTAATTACTTGTTTTTTTTTATGGGTTTAACAACTACTTGGTTCGAATTTGACATGGGTTATAAGTTGGGCTAGGCTAACTTCTATTTAATAAAATATGCTTAAATCTTTAGTGAATCATTCACATAAAAAGAAGCGTCTCTGTGGGGACTTTAACTCAAAATTTACCCCTCATAGCTCGTGCTGTATCCTATCCGAATGGGGTAAAGTTCTACAATACAAATCTGCAGCAACGATATGATAGTTCAACATGAACGCATATACACGACCTTTTCGTTCACACTAAGGTCGAGTAACTTGTACGCGGTAAATTTGGGTAGAGTTTCCATAATGGGGAGCAAGAGGGGCTAATGCGCTCGTATTGAGGGACTAGAGAGAGATCGGTGCTTGTAGTTTTACTCATATGATTGGGTAGATTGTCGTTGGGAGGCTTTCGCCGTGACGGCGTCAATCCGCCAGACGAATGCAAGTCCTAAGACCTTACCCCACCGTCAGGGAATGATCCACGATAGACGAAGGGGTCGCATATTTCATGGGGATTTGAATATTGAATAAATGACGATGTTTATGTTGATGATAATGTTGATACTAGACCGACGAGGCTTATGCTGTGATGAGGAAGCTTCGTGTGGAGTTGGTTGTCTCTGTTAGATAGAGTGCCGTCTGTATGGAAAGGCTGGCAATCCGCTCGCGCTTCTACCAGGGTAGCACGCTACTATAGCGGGTTTAAAAGTGCTTCTTATTTTCGACCAGTGAAACCAACTCTTCGATGTTTTACGAAGCATTACACGATCCACACTTTTGATGTAATGCCTCCATAATGAAATACACCAGTGTTCGAATTGTAACTATCCGACCATTTCTCTGTCGATGTACACGTAAGTCTTACTTAGATTAATTTAGGTAGAAAACGATTGTTTGATAGATGGCCGAAAGGTTGACTTTATTTTCTTGCTGTTCTTCAGTTAAATTCAATTTGAATCTCTTACTGAAACCAGTAAAATACAACCCTAACCGTTGTACTAAAGTGTATATCATTAGTCACTATTTAGTGGCTACTGAGGTTCATTACGACCAAAACGATAAACCTCTATGAGACTATCGGGTTCCTGATCGTTTGGAAAGACGACGACCCCAGAGTGTGAGGGTGATCACCCCCCATTCCCTGCCCTGTGTTCTATTATTATATCTCTTGCTTGCTTGGATTGCCGTGTCTTTTACACACTGGTGCAACTAAGTGCAATGTCCGACTTATGTAGCTGCTGCTGGTGCTCCAATCAGGGGCTAGCATCTACTGCTCACTTATTTACTTGTTTTCCGTCGCAGCAAAGCAATCCACTTCATCCAGGATCTAGGATTCCATGTGTATGTCCTTCGGTCTGTCTGTTTGTCTCGGTCGTGTTTGTATGTATGTGAGTCTCTGCAGGAGTGGAGCCAGGAGCGGGCACACTTCTCGTACCGAGCACACAGTCATCAATGGCCGTGTTTAAGCGCGACCCTCAGCGGAGGTACAGAGGTCTGCGTTTGCGGCTGCTACGGATTGGCCGCCCGATTGGCTTGTGTTTGGCCTGGGCTTCTGTCTGGGTCAGGTTCGAGTGGCCCTCCTTCTTCAGATAGAAGAACTAAAGGAACTACGAAGCGAGTCGAAAGTGAGAATGAGTTAGTGATGGGCCAGTAGGATAGTTTAGTGGAGAAAGCTGGCAGACGAAACGGCGTCGACGGCCTCTTTGACCGTGCTTCGACCCATTTGCCTGCCTCTGGAAAGCCTTCCCGAAAGACGTCCTCTTGAGAAAGCCGACGCGCACACCAATACACAGCCAATACACATATAAAGCCAAATGATAGCTAGCTTTAAATCAGAGAGACGAACGTGGTCGGATTCGGTCTGGGGATTTATGGCAAGATTGATTGTAATGCTGCTGATCGAAGAACTCTCCATTTCCCATTTTCTCTCTCTTGCAAGCTCGCAAAGCTCGCTTGCTGTAGGAGGGGGGTAAATAAACTATGTCACTTTTGTCTCGAAGATGCAGGATGTCTCGAAGTTCTAAAGAACGTGTTCCTGCTCCTCGTTTACTGAGATGCCGAATCGGTGATTATCAAGTGTCTTCTCGGCTGATCCATCGTCCCTTGTCGGCACCGCAGAGCTGCATAGGGTAGAACAGATAGATAGAGGTCCGAGGCGTATGGGCTGGTCGACCTGTTATGATTTCCAATAGGTACAATTGCCTATTGTAGCTCCTACAAGCGAACTGCCTGCGGTAAAATGTTTGCATTGTAAGACAGGTATGTTACATGTGGTTTACGTAAATGCGTCATAGCAGATAAATGTGATAGCCTGCAGTCTTCTACTTGTATACTAGGTAGCGAGAGTTTACTCTGCAGTTAATGAGTTAATGGGAGCACTGCGATAACTTAAATAAATATGAACTTTAAGACGAATGATAAACTTCCTAACAGGCAATTTTTTCACTAGCATGGGCGCACAATGCTAAGCAGGAACAGAAAAGAACGCTTACTTTACATTTATAAATCTGCAACAGTTAAACATATTTGATATATATATATATACGTAAAAAATCCAACTGTTCGCTACAATAAATGACGTTAAAGCTTTGAAACGACCCTATGGTAATGCCCTTCAACCTAGACTAAGGCTAGTTAATCTGGTGTCAAAAATGCAGAGCTATATCTTGTGAGGCTCTAAGCCACAAGATTCATTTTGGTTTAGGAGTGCTGCACGAATATACGTGAAAGGAACCGGGTCTTGCTCGAATGTCTAGGCGGGTTTCTCACGAGTGTCTGGGCAGGTACATTTTTATGGGACCTTCATCCTTTTTGCTATGTCGTTGCACTGTTTAGAAAATTTACTATGCTCGTGTTCAGGTTCCTTCACACGAGGTGGTTATCGTCATTGACGACAACAGCCCGGAGTTCTAGAGCATATCGGCGGGACCGCATTTTGAGTCAAGATTCCACCTCGATCAAGCATGTTCCGTTACTCTCCCGAGTCCGCACGGCACCTACTCACTCGCCTTCTTTTTCTCTCATCAAACGTCTCTATCAGTGGAGCACCATCGTCATTTACTCACAGTCGACAGCGGCAGGCGTCTTCCAGAAAGACGTGGTTTCCTGCTGCTGCTGTCGCTGCTGCTATGACGGTCGGTCCGTCCCATCGCGCGCTGGTCTTCTTACAACCTTGTGCACCGGTCCATATCGCCTCTGCTCGGAGTGCTTCGCGCCCCAGCTCATATCCTGATCGTTGCCGCTTCCTTCCAAGCCCGCTTTATTTTGCCCCACCCCTCTACCCGTACCTTCCTATCGTTGTTGCTACCGCCGCTGCAGCAGGAACCGATTCTGGTCTACTGAATGGCCGCTGTGGCCCATGGCCTGTTCAGGGTCCGCTGGCCAAATTCAGCCTTCCCTGTTTGGCTGTGCCGGGAAGGTATGGTCGCACGACAGCAGCACAGAAAAGCATGAGGGGTACTTTTTGGGGAAGCTACAACGCGAACCCATGCGATATTCCACATCATTAAGCTCCGCCAACACCAAACACTGTGTAAGATAAGCATGTCGGCAAGTAAACCCGTGATACCTACCTCAGACAACGATCGAGAAGGAGCAGGACAACGATCGTGATGATAATGAAAGCCGAACCAATCGCTACAACAACGAGACCTCGGCAACCGTTACCATCATCGCTGCAGCGACCGTGATTGGCGGTGTTGATTTTGCCGTTGAATTTTCCATGCTTTAAAAAGCGCGCGCTGCGTTCCGTCACTTTGTTAGTCTAAATGCTCATCCGGCAGGGTGTTCTTAGACTAGCATTACCCTCCATGTACGGCTGTGGACATCGCTCACTCGTACTCGTAGGGGCTCTTAGTCGGTTTTTGTTAGTGTCGAGACCGAATAAGCTTGTCCCTACTCACGCACATTGCCTAGTTTTGCAGGCGCTACTTCCTCTGACTCTCTCTCTCTCTTTCTCTCTCTGGCACCGTTTGACTGCTACATGAACTCCACTCAATTCATGATTCGAATCGCCGCGTCGATGAGGTCCTTTATGAGGCGCAGCTTGCTTCAAAAGGGGCTATTGAGCACACACGATTCTCGGGTCGGTGTACATCTTCTTTAGCGGCAGCAGCAGCTATCCTCTTTGGGAATTTTAAGTCAACCTTCTCTCATTTTTCTTTTTCTCCCAGATTTTTTGTTCTTTTCACTTTTTGTCTATTCTTCATCGTCTACTTCCCACCGACTCCCTCTGCCCGTTTCCTTCTCATTTAAAGTCAACGTGCTTCTTTTTTCTTTTGCTTTTTGCGTTGTTCTTCTGTTTATCGTCGATCTTTTGTCATTTTGCCCCGCCTTAATGAGTTCACGTGCGACTGTGGCGCGTCGCGCAGTAGATAAAAGTGAATCTTGAGAAACGACTAAAGCAGACTCGCTTCATACGCTCGCGCACCCGTATTATACCCTAATACCACACATAAGGAAAAAAAACCAACTAGTTTTCCAACGATCGACCCTACGTATTCTGCTTGTCTATCGGCTTCTTTTTATCTCTTCGTCTATTTAATGCCTATTAAAGGGTAGAAGATTGTAGACATTAACAGATGCACTCACATATCATATCGGCACGGTGTTTTTTTTTAGGATGAATTGAATAGGTGACCCCATGTGTCTGGAAGTAATAGTAAAGGTACGGCCTTGTATCACTAGGCCTCGCTTCAACACATCCACAGAGTCAACAAGGATAGCAAAATCCAGAGATTTTCAGCATGCTTATCTACACAGATTTTTTTTTTAATTAATACTTGTATTTTGTCTTCGCTTTCTGCCTTCTACATCGTGTGCTAGTCACAGTTTCCATGGCATCGGTTCTCAATTCACCATACTATAAGAATCTCACTCGCCGGATTCGCGGATCGCTCCTTGCACCCCTCAATCAGACAACCCTGCTCACTTTAGGAATAAGGTAATGGTGATTCGCCATATGCTAATATGCGCCGTCAAGCGGCACCGAACCAGTGTGTGCGATAGCGAAAAACTTGCCGTATTTATATGAAACGTCCCCATTTGGCGTGGCTGGGAAAGTCTTCATTACTCCTTGGATGCATATATGCTATAATATATGATATGCAGTCCTAAGTAACCTTGTGTTCTGAGTACATTCCTGTACATATCTGTGTATCTACCCTGAAGTGTTATCTACCCGATTTGTGTGTAAGCTTCTTTTCAAAAGCGGGACGTAAACGTAATTTCATTGTTTATCATCTTTATGGGAAATGCAATACTCATAATCAATTAAGTCGTAGATCATTGACTCATCGAGCTCTGGGTAGTGGTAGTTGATTGTTGGTGATGTGATCGTTAATTAATAATTATTTAGTATGTGTGTCAAGTTGACGCGATCCTACAGGAACTTTCTCATGCTAAATAGTTTTGAAAAAAGGACTTATCGCATACGGCGTATGGTTACAATATAGAAATTAGCGGTGGCAACTAATTACTTAAACATATTCTCCCATTTATGCTTGCCCAGTAGCTCTTCATCAAATATATCTTCTTACTGACTTTATCGGAATCTTCTTTACTGGACTTTCTTACTTTGACAGCAACATTTTCCACATGATTGTACCCGTTTTACCCACATTATAATTCAAATCATATGGAAGCCTCACGTTTATTCTGTGGTATGAATACTGAACGACTGGACCTCTCAAAGCCATCGGAGGGTTCCCCTCTCGCGCTATTGTTTCAAGTGAGCGACTAGCTTATACAGTTGGTCGTCATGATAAAGGGACTCCCTCGTCCGTTTGGCTCAAGGACTTGCCGCCCACAAGATGGCTGTGATGAAATATTATTATTGTCACTTGTTCCACGTTCTTCTGTTGCTACGCTATTGCGGCCGCCGCCTGCATCTATGCCAATAATAATGCCTGTAGCTCTCGTAATGCTTCGCACCGACAGCGGGAAGACGGAACCCAATGCTCCGAGCTAAGAGCACTCTCCGATAGTGCCACCAGCGCGGCCCCTTTGAGACCCTTTTAGCCCCCCTCTTTCTGCAGCAGAGGCATCAGCAGCGGGAGGCGAAAAGAAGCTACGCATTTTTATCAGAGCATTGCAGACACTCTGCCACTGGCACGCCGCCGTCCAGCGCTTCTCCTGTCACCCTGACATTTATATATATGTTCGTACGGTTGAGCGTAGCATCTTCGTAATTCTCATATGGATGGAACGGATAGGGCAGGACCGCAGCAGTTAGCCGGTGAGCGACTGAAGCCAGGGGAGGGGGCCTTGGCGCCTTAACACCTCTCATCCCAGATCTATTCCCATTCGGGAAAAAGAAAACCCCAACCTTGCTCGATATCGGCTGCCCAGGGCGTATTTCACACTGGTGGCAAGTTAGTTTTTCTCGATACGTTTGGATACGATGCGGGTGAAGGTTTGGCGGGTATTGGAAGGGAGTTTCGTGATGGCGCTCGACTCAAGGTTCGGCTGGGTGAGTGATGGCAAGACCGCAAGGCTCGAAAAGGAGTCGAAGCATAGTAGATAGTAGTGGCGCTCGAGTAGTGCCGCGTGTCGCCGCGGGAATGTTTGAAAAAGTGAAATGATGTTTTTCATTTGCGGGTTCTCTTCTTGGTCATCAAATGAGTGGGAGGTTGGTAGCAAGAGGGAAACGTAGTTCGAAGCACGCCGGACGGATCGTTCAGAGCCCCCGCTCCGATATCGGTTCCCCTCAATGTGTCTGGGTAGTAATACCAGCTGCAATAGTAGCCGTCGTAGTCGTATGAGAAATGCACTTGAAAAGATTTTCCAAACGGATCGTCTTCTCTGACCAGTAGTCAGGCCTATACACGGTCAATGAATACACCGAAGCCGAGGATATTGTCCTTATACAGCTAGAACGGTTTAGAAATGAGAGTAACTGCAGCAAGGGCATCTGAGCAACGAGGAGAGTTAGTCAAACATCCGCGATGATCACTTTATCTTGGCGCCTGAACGAGTCGATAAACGACTGCTACAAGGACCATTGTAGAAGGTAATGGTTTCAGCTCCTTTTAGAATATAATAGACACGATTTAAATGTCTAGACAATTTTTCACATTGAAAGTTCTGCTATCTTACTGTATCAAGAAGCAAACTATTATTTTAGTCAAAATACGAAAAACAAAAATACGTTATGAGCATAGTTATTAATGAGTTAATTTTAAGTGTGCGTAAGTTTATCAAGGACCGACTACATCACTTCACAAGTTATGGTAAAGGCTCGATGGCATGTACGTCTGCCAAATCGCAATAGATGCTAAGAAATAGAAACCTGTAAGCGTTTCTCTCTAGCTTTAGATATTTTTTCAGTTTTTCAAAATAATCGTATCATTGTAAAAGGCTTCAAACTAGATTTATCTGAATGGGAAGGGGGCCATATGAAGTGGTCTAGCATCGAATGCTTTCAGATATATATTGAGATCAGTATCTTTTGACGAATACATGGAAAATATCACCTTAGCCAGATTCGAACCTGATACCTTGCCGCTTTTGTGTTAACTTAGGCTTCAAGGAACAGTAAAGCATCGTTGGCTATAGATGTAGTCCTCACAACAATATTATTACATTGCCTAGGGCTACGTGAAAAGTTGAGTAACTCACTTACAGGCGGAACTAGTAAATGTTTTTGCCTTATATATATGTATAGACTATGTAGGATTTCGATTTGCATAAAGAGTACGGAACTGTTATTTGCCCCTTAGAAAGCTGCCTTATCCAGTAATTTCACTAATCTTCGATAGATTCCAGCACGGCTGTGATCTTCCGAAAACAGGAACTGAATTAATGAGCGCGCTTTCGGAACTACATGATGTTTCTGCCTCTAAGTTCATTGTTCTCTGATAATAGTTAACCAGCTTACAGTTGTGGGCAACTTAACACTTAACGTAGATATGTATTGAGTTTCGTTGGCTGGTGCTTCATTAATTAAAGGCTATTTAGAAGTTGACACTCGCTATATGGCTTTGGATACCCTAAAGGTTTATATATATAGCAACCTATAAATGGGGCTGCTGCAAAATGCAGCTTGTACGAACTGTTCATTAGAACGTTTATTTTTAGTATGGTAAACGACTTAGACGTTGCGGATCGCTCGTTTTTCTCATATAAATCGAATTTTCATCGCCATCGAACGAAGTCTCCTTCCTGGCCTCGAGGGCCACTTAAAATGACGAGAAACTGCTATTGATCAAGCATACAGTTTGATTTTTTTCCATGTATTTTCCATTTTCTTATGTCCTTGTCCATCTCGTTCGTCAAGGGTTTATTCGATTAGTTTGTTCTGATCAACCGTTTAACATCATTTCCATCTTTTGCTTGCTCTGACCAAAGTAGACATTTGTATTAGTACCCTATTACATTGGGTCGCTTCTTTTTGTTGGAACACTTATGCACAGCCGTAGTGACTATATCGAACTCCCGCTGCTCACCGCGACCGCACGCCGCGACCGCACGCCGCGCATATTAGTGACAGATCGAACAACCTGGCACTCTTTTCAGTCAAACTGATACTGCACTTGCTACTGCTGTCTCCACCGCCACTTCTAGACCCCTAATTTATCTAAGATTAGTCCCCTTATTGCCAACATCGCATTCTCCGGTCCTTTTTGTGATCGGATGAAAGAACTGATCACAAGGACATTTGTAAGACAAGTCAAAACGTGTCGCATCTGTGGTGGAACGCTTGACATCTCACCAATGCTGTTGAAAGAGCGACCCCGCTGTGGTTTTGCGGCCGCGAAGCGAAGACCGACATGATTAGTGCCAGTGACCTGCTTAGGCCCTCAGCTTCCGTAGTGCGATCAGACCGGCTGTGTTCACGACCGGTCAGTTTGTGCACACTACAGGTCCCTTCCCGGTCCTACTGGCAATCGGCCGGAACTACTAGATCGTCTTGAAGTAGTTGGCGACCATGTTCTTCATCACCCCAATCGTGATCGCTGGGGTCGGTCTTCTTTTTCGAACTCCAATGCTAACGATAGCAATGATCTCGTAGAGTGGCGAGGCGCGCGCTGCTCACCAAACTTGCTCGTGGTTGTCGTCAGTGCTAAGCAGAGGTAGGTTTTTCTTACTTTGTCGCTAATGTGCTTAATGTGATTTGAGTGAATAGAGGAATTTCTGGCATCAACGATAGCTGCGCTACTTCTCTCTGGTTTCTCGTTCTTGTTCGCATGGCAACTTCGAGTCCTCGCGTCCTCCCCGGAGTGACGGCCGACCACAGTTTAGCTACAGTTGACTGCTTCCTTCCCAAGAGATCTCCGATTCCCGGTTTCCCTCCCGTCCCCATCTCGTCTAACTTGAATTCTCTCTTTCCAGGTTATTGTGTTCGATGATCATGTCCGACTGCTTTTTATGCACCCAGATCGGGACGTCCGTACACAGTTGCAAAACCATACAGAGAGACATATATTTGTGCAGAGCACAATTATCGCTTACTTGCTTTGCGCTTAGCAGGAACTTGTCCTTTAGTTTCCTTGTCGATGGGTTCTTAATGTTGGAAGAAGGAACGTAGAAAATACACTAGCTCCTACTATGCCCAATAGTGAATGCTTCGGGTTTTACCGCGATCAGACACTATATCGGATCGTAGCATGTCTGCTGGAGAAACCTGATGATGGTTTTTAATCACTGTTTCGTGCTCTATTATTCGTTAGTTTCATCGTATCATACAATACTAACTTTATTATGACTTTTAGCTTGGTGCAACTTGATGAACTACTGTTGAAAAATTTCTGATTACCAATGAATTAGCCGCGCACGCAGGAGCTTGATGTACAGCACAACACCGGACTAGATTTCGCTCGTTATGATATTGCACTTTTTCCTATTTTACTCTAATTCATTTCTTTCTAACCCGGTCTTTCAGGTAGTTTCTCCACCGGTGAACCTGCGCAATAACCCTCGTCTCATTATAGGCTACTTAATTAAGGCCCTAGTGAGAAGCGGGTGGGATGTGTAAAAGTAACGATAAATTTGTCACATCAAAAGACGCTTCACTGTAATCCAGTTGTGAGTAAAATTATCTGTTTTTTTTTTTTTTTTTTTTATATTTCCTTTCAGCTGTTCCTCTGCCCGCTCTATGCCGAAGCTTATACGAAGCAAAGGAGTGAGCGGTCGCTTGATGAAAAGCTGAAACGGGTTTAAGCCACTTGTTGAAGAGAAACAAAAGGAACTACTTAGCTGAGCGAGCAGTCGCGCCAGTCACCGTAATGCCGGTGGGAGTAGCTATTGGACCGCCGCGTGCAAGCTGTGTCTCGTGGCCGTCAGAGTATCCTTTCCGCAAGCTTCTGCCAGCTGCAGAATGTCGTTCCTTTCTTGTAGCTGTCATGATCATCGTGGTGGAAACCAACGCCTAAGGGGAAAGCCAAACTGTTAACCTGCTAAGTGTAGGCGATCCTTACGCCGTTAAGGCCGACCATTTCACTAATCCTGAAACTGGTTATTGTCAATGGAAAACAGGAGACCGAATAAACTGCTAGATGGTAACGGTTAATGAACTACTGCAGCTATCCTATAGCAAAGAGCGCCCTTCCTAAGTGTACTCAAATTAGTATTAAGATAAAGTAGTGATAAACTCCGTACACGAAGTTGGGTTTTCGGGGTAACCTCGAATAACATAATACTGATCATGCTCTTAGCAGAATATTACTACGACTAAAACGGTAAACTTACGACAGCTGGACTTTTTTTTTTTTTAATTGAATCGTTAACGTTAAACTCCATACTTTAGGTATTAGTCTTTTAAAAATGACTACTTTTGTCATTGGTTGTTTTTACGTGAGCCAGCATTAGATTTCACCATAGACTTTATGAGGTTACCTTTATTCTGAGTGAAAAATGAACACATTTTATCACTACGCTGTATTTTAATAGAAACGTATAGTCATTTTCTTTACCTGTATGTACATGTGATGCAATGTCCCTCTTTAAACTTCAACCAATTTGCTAGAAAGGTACGCGTACCCCTGTGGGCATTCACTCTCATCCCTCTTCATCAAGATATTTTACATGATAGACCAATTGCACGCAACTATTTACCTTGAAAACAGTGTCAAACAGCGGGAATGCACCTTTTATATACTGAGCGTTGAAAAACGTTGCCAGATCGTAATGATAAAAGGCATCAGACGTTCCCGATTGTCGTAATACTTCCTGGTTCTAATAATGGAAACTTGAGATATGCTGAAGATCGAAATCGGGCAACCGAAAAACCTTATTTTCCCAAATCAAAAACATAGGTTGCTGTTCCTAATTTAAGGCGACAGTAGGTAATCAAGCTGAGCCTCATGAGATATACTCATTGTAAGCAAACGAAGCGCGTTGCGCGAGAGTAACTCTCTTTTTGTCATAGTGTATGAGCTAACAATATTGAAAGTATACTTAAGCTGATGTTCATGTTTAAAATGATCCACTTCGTATAAACAAGTATATCTGAAGCAAATTAATATCATGGGCAATGCCGAAATAAAATCGACACACATCTTAATCTTATTGCAGGGAACAATTAGCGCAAGCCAGTTCTAGGGGATCATTCCGCCCCCGCAAAAGTGTAGAGGTAGCCTGTTTTACTATTAAACATAAGGACACGTTCTGGGGGTCTGGGTTCGAACACAGGCGTAAATGCACTTCGTCTCATGCTGGAGGCAGCCACTCGTTCTTAGCAACGGTTAACGGCACTACCGGGCGTAATGTTCAGAACATTGATTTTAGTTCTAGAAGGATCGCCTAACTTCTTTCAGCTTTCCCCCATATTAATAGCCTTAGTATTAGTATAAAACTGACACATTTAACGACTTAGGTTCAATTGGAAAAAATCTGACAAAAACTCATAGATTCATCCGACATCGGGACGTCGACCAGTCTCGAGAAAGCTTCGTCGTTTGACAGCTAAGATACCAGACGAATAAGATCACTCTCCACAATATATATACGTGACTCATATGATTAGAGCTTGGGTTGGCTGTTCAAAAGAAGTGAGCGCGTTTCGGATAGAGTGAGGTCATGGGTGAGCTCGTGCAAATGATAAAATAACGGTAAAAGTCAGTTCTCCTCAATCAATGTTTTTGGGTTACTCTGGTACCACGAATATGCAGCGGCTTTTGGCCTTATCACTAAAAGGTTCAAAAGGGTATTCGTAACAACATGTCTGATAACGGAGGCGACGCCAAAGACCTGATGATTCGTCCGGAGGGAGAGGCAGCAGTAGTACGTCCAACGAAAGACTGGAAAACTGACTGGCAATGGACACTAATTACTTTGGTAACGGGTCCATCATGCAATGAGGTCAGAGAGCCCTGAGATTCTCGGAATAAGGTAATTAATGACAAGACGCCTATCAGATACAAACCCCTATCCAGAAGCGCTCTGATAGGTCAAATGGTTGATTTGTGCGAAAATTGTGGATTGATGTCGGATGGAGAAAAAAATTATGGATAAAAAACATGCAAAATAAGCTAAAGCAGCAAAGGTCGATTGTACATATAATATGACATTTATTATGTGCTTTTACTGATTTGCCACAAGTGTTGCTTTGTCTTTAGTAAGTCGTGTGTATTATTTGATGGTTGAAATGATCCTTACTCTTCAAAAAAACGGAGTGTTCAAGCAAAACAGGGACACAGCCTTAATGTTAGTAAGCTGACTTGTGTATAGCAGTCGAAATGATTCATTTAAGAAGTAATATCTGTGGAGCCTAAACATAAGTGGTTCCTGACTGATTATGTACAGACTTTCATTCTCTGCTTTTACAGCTAGAGACTACACAGGTAATGGGCTGGCGCGATGTATCAGGTCTCTGTACGCCCTTGTAGATGGGCCTAACACTCCCTTTTTGAGTCAAACGCCCGGGTAAGATATATAATTAAGTCATTAACCAAACCGAGTGTATAACGAATCTCAATAAACGCCATTATCCTTTTGTAACAAGTATATAGTCTATACTCTTGTTTTTTTGTTTAAATCTATTTTACCCTAACACTTCGAAGCTATTTCGATAGCGAATTGAAATATTTTGCATAATTCCCCAACAAGGTCTTCTGATTTTCTTGTTATTGACGATACCTGAAAGTTTTCTTTGTTTTTTTTTAAATGATCTTCGCAGCGGCTCTAAGAGCCCAAAGTCAATAGCTTTCATTGAAATATGTTTTCACCTTTGTGAATCCTGATTGCTTAAGCACCGCGATTGCCTCCGAGATATCTGAACACCTGAGCTTGTCACTTGTCAACCCCACATTGACAAGCAGATCCTCCCCATCTGATGTTGTCCCAGTTACATCGATGAGTTAAGCATCCTTTAGCTATGGGATTTTCGACACATTAGAAGAGTGAATGAATTTTATTTTGTAAGAGATAACAACTAAACCCAAAATAATTTTGTTTTTCCATCTGTGACCTTATATTTTAGGTGTAACTACTGAATAAATGTAAGTCGTCCAAAAGAAAAATGTATTACCTTCGTAAGCAAGGAGCTCGACTTCTATACTTTACTTTCTGTTGATAAGGTTTCAATAACAGAACTCCAATAACTTATTCTGATGACTAATTTTATGTTAGTTTTACACATATGGTAGGGTCCTACATGCTAATCAATAAGTTTGCTGCTGTGTCAAGAATCAAATGTGCTAGAAAGGTCTGAGGCTTCTAAGAAGCTTTAAAGTTTAAACTAGTTATCGATAGCTAAGTAAACACCAACTTTGATCTTCCCATTACTATACGGTCCTAATAACTAGATTTTTTCATCAGCAGAATCCCTATTGCTACATGTGTAATAATCTTCTCCATTTTTCTGCTCTTAATTTATTGTCGTAGAAGCTTTCTGGTGCGGATTTTCGCGTTGAAATTTGTACACAATGCGTCAGATTGCCACGTTGCGTCATAACCGCCTCCCAGCATCATCCACAAAATCCTGCTGCTTCTAGTGCTTTAGATGTTTTTAAGACATATCGTGTCCACAGCTTCTTGTCTCTTTTGTTTACACCGGCTAGCGTCCTTATGAAGTCCTGCATTTCCCAGCCACTCTTGGCTGAGCTCCCGCGTGCTCACCACCCTCTGTTTTTCTGAAGTAGACTCGATACTGTTATATGTAGATACAGTACCCCATGTGCCGCGCAGAGTTCGCGTTCGTAAAGTCAAGCCTTCGGAGAAAGAGCTGACCAGGGGTTGAGGGGACTTTCGGGCTGGGCAATCAGAGGGGGAGTCTGCCAAAGGAGCTAGGAACAAGGCAGCGCACCTCCTGAGCACCTCTTTACTGCTGCTCCGCTGTTCTACTTTCCTCATCACCAGTGCCACCCCCACTGCTGCCAGGGGTGTGAGTGCCAGGCGGGCCCGCTTTTTCCTACCACGGCCGTATCGCTGATGTGTATGCTTCCGTGTGTCCATGTTTGTGAGTTTAAGCGTGTGTGAGTGTGTCTGTGGGTGCTCGCGTATTTTCCATGCGCTCGCCGTCTACCAGGAGTAGTAGGAACAGGAGCGTTCCATTCTTCGATGTGGTTACCGATCAAAAAGGACATTCTGCTCCATCGTCCTCCTGCCACCCGTCGTGTTTTCTTCCTGCTACGGCTGCACCTGTGCCCCCAGTGGCGGGAGGCGGAGCTAACTCGACCCCGCCCAGCTCCTGGTCGGCGGCCAATGGATGCTCGACTTGCCCAGAGTCTGTCTGTACTGATCAGCCCATCTGCACTCGAGCCGCGTTGGGCTGGGCGACCAGGCAGTTGCTTGTCGCCAGTTGCTTTTGTCCCGTGTCTGTCTGTTCCTGTAAACGAGCAGTAGCGCTTGCCTTTACGATCAGCTTGTCCTGTTCTGTCGTCATCGCCGGTCGTCGTCCTCGTCTTGCTGCCAGAGGTGGTCCTGATCCTCCTTGATGTCGTCCTCCTTCTACTGCTTGTCCTCCTCCTACTTTTCCCGCCGGCGGCCGCCTCTTTCGATGTCGTCCTGGCTTGGTCATTCTGCGCTCAACCTGCTAGCCCATTTCGTTCATGTTGCCTTCAGTCACTTGCCATGAAGGCACTGCCAAGGTTGCGACTGGAAGCGCGAGTGCGACAGACTGCTAATCTCGTTGAGCAACCCTTGACACCACGACAACTTACCTCAGAGGGACCTGACGACAGAAACGACAACATCATTCAGATATAGGACGGACGGTGGCCAATAAGACGAGACCAGCACAAGCTGTAACATCTCGCACATGCGAGACTAGTGAATTAACAAAGCAAGCCGGTACACCGCCCCCCAGACCCAACAACAAAACGAACTGTCGTTACATTCTGGGTGCATTAGTATCTGCCCGTGGCGGTAACCAAATAAGGGCGTCAATGAATAGGTTTGCGTTCCGTCAACTGACAGAAACAACAACAACAACGGCCACGACAATAACAACAATAACAATAACAAACTGATCTGGACAGTGTAAGACTGACAGCGTGCCTGATAAGCAAAAATAGAAAATTGATGACCGAATGTGTGCTTTTTCCATGTTGTGTATCTGGATTGTGACACGATTGGGTTAACCAACGTGAGGTATCTTTTAACGTTTTATTGTGACTCAAACGTGACGAGGTACGTATTTAAAAGTACAGAGCTACGTATTATTAACTATACTAAATGATTAGCTTACTGCACCAATAGTGTGACATATGTATAGCATAGATCAAACTTACTGTACGAGATGAGATAGTGGTAAGGTGAACTTCAATTTGTTCGTCTTACCTAGGTCAAATAAATGTTGCCTGATTTAGCTAAGGCCTAATTTCATTAGATGAAATGTTGATGACGATTGCATAAATCATCGCTGTTGAAACGGTATCTTTTAACATGAATTTTCCAATTATTCTATTCCAAGTTCGCTTGCTCCCTTTCCATTCTTTACGTAGTCCTAGTTCTAATCCATTCTTTTACGTAGTTCTCATGTCCTTGGGCAACCTAGCTACATAGTTATTCTGTTTCAAGGCCTATTTACCTTAACATTGTAATTAGTTGTAGCTATATCCTTTAAGACCTGTGTGATATGTAAATATTGATGAAAGCAATCTTCAGGTTAAGTTAACTGAGGAACGATTCTGACCATGTCGTCCCCCAAACAGGAGTCCATGGATGATATGACTTGAATAAATATATGTTTATTCTTACCCTAAAGCTAAAAAATACATTTATAGGTTCATCAAAATGGTATACCAAACTTCCGTCACGCAAGAAGAAGGTGCAGGTTTTATAAACTGCGTTTCTAGCGTTCAGCACCGTTGACCGTATCCTACAGTGAATACAAATGTTTTTTTTTTCGCTAAACGTTGCAATGGCTGATAAAGTGGAAGTCTCAAATCGCCAACGTTTACCCTGAAACTTCCTGTTTTAATGTAACGATAAACTGCCAGAAGGGAGAAATGAGGATCTGGTTCAAAATGGGGGTTGCTAAGAACAGTCGGCTACATTCTGTAGATACACCGCGTAATAAACACGTTACCTCCGCTGAAGAAGCGTTGTAAGAAGTTGCGTCGGATTAGTTTAAATTGATAACGAGATTATATTGTATTACATGGAGCAATTTTGATGTGAGAGCTCTTTTTATGGGTTCGTAACATTGGTTATAGCCCGAATACAGAACGAAGTACAGTTTGATTGTCGTAGCTCAATAAAGGTTTTACACACCCAATTTAAGGTACCCCATTTCTCTGTGAACGTACTGCCGATGTTATTAAGCCCCATTGCCTCCACACATTTGACGTTAAATGTGCGAAAACATCAGTCACTCTTTTAAAGAAACAAAAGGTCAGTGCTTCGATCAAAGCCAACTTCACTATGACATCATTATCTCGCTTTATTAAGTTGCTGATTTAAGTCTTTAATGTAATTTCTTTCTTAGTACTGACCTGACATCTTTAGTTAACTACAAACGACATAAGCAACTAAGAAATTCAAAATTTCAGCCTGATTAAGTTACTTAACGTCATTGTGACATTTACCTAAAATAGCATATTTACTGAAGGAGTGATTTCTTGTTGTTATTAATAGTTCCTACATGCTGTGTCGCACTAGGTCAAAACAACAAATGGTGAACATTTCGTCGGTTTGTCTTATCCTAAAATTTCCTACATTCCCCTACAGACCGAATCAATATAGGCGACAATAGCAGCAACAAAGGCTTCTAGCAAATCATGAACTTACGATCATTCTGTATTCATAAAAGTAGTTTAATACAATTCCCTATCAGGTCTCCGACTAGGGTTCCACGTCCTCGCTTTTATGTTCCTACTGCGGCTCAGCACCCCCTTGTGTAATCGTCAAAGTCAACTACATATAGTTCATACCTACACTTTACCGCTTTCTGAATCGACAGATCGGGGATGTTCCCACCAATGGTTTGTTGCTGGGAGGGTGGTCGTTTCAAGGTGGGTGTGCAATCGAACAATGATTGACTTCTGATGTTTTAGCCGAATAAAAGTGGGTGTTTCGATCCTCTCAAGAAAGGAAGTTCTACTGATCAAACCCAAAAACAGGCAGATGGATAATGTCGCCCGCGGCGTGACAGGCGTTACTGTTGAACTAGACCAAGATTTGCTCTCATCATTAAAGAAGTAATGTTATTTTAATTACTCAATAGTTTAGAAAGTTTCCTATTTTAAGTATTTCTTTAGTTACGTTATACTGCATTCAGCTATTTCTATTTTTGATGGCATCATAGTGTTTTATGTCGGATGCGGGTCGACTGTGAAAGTACGCTAAAGGTAGTTACGGCAGAAAACCTTCTCGTTTGTCTCAGGATATGTTAAATAATTATGTCATACGTATGGAACGTACGTTTTTAGAGTTACTTCGGTCACATTCGGAAAAGGTTCAAGGTAAGGGGGTTCGACTGGATCCTCTCCCCTTCAACATTTAGATTATGTCAAGACGAGTATACTAGCAGAAGGTATGCATAAATATAAAACTGCTGCAAGAAACGGGCGCAAGTAAAGCGCAAAAAATCGAGTGCGTACTAGTTCAAGTTAATGACAGCCTTATTAAAGTTGTTGCTAAAGTACCTTAGATATTTTTCCCTTTATGTCTACTGAGAAAAGTTATACGCATCGAGTCAAAAAACGCATCAAAATATAAATTCTTTCTTAAGAAGGAAAGTCAGTGACGAATCGAGGTGTATCTTTTCTTTTTTATTGAACCTGTCATCTACTCTAAATCCATATGCGCTGTTAACCATGAACAAGTGGAAGGTAACTGGAGAACGACATCTGCAGTCAAGAGATTGTTGAAGATGATGTTCATTGCACAATGAGTGCACACGATGAGGGATGATAAACCCCCACACACAGGCACAGTCCTTCTGTCTGTCTGTCTTTCTCTCTTTTTCTTCATTCCATATTCTAGACCAGCACGCCAAGAGAGACCTCACTACCGCAACCCCGCGAGATCCAAAAAGACCTACCTCAGCCTCAGAGCCACACTATGCATCGTGTTTCTGCCTCGTGTTCTATCGTTCTTGCGAGTACAACCGCATGGACACTGACTTCTGAATTTAGGGTGGATGCGATTTTGCTGTTGCAGCTTCGGCTATTCCTATATTGCTATTGCTATACCGGTTGTAGATGGTGTGTAGTACCTCGAAATTCGCCCAAGAATGATCAGTGAAGCGCGAAGCCCCCACCGCCGCCGTCTCCCCCCGCGTGCTTACTCGTTCAAGTTCGAGGCATATCTGTATGTGAAGTAGTTTACATCGAACGCACTCATACTCACACACTCGCAAGGGAGATTCGGCGAGGGAAAGTCCACGGGGACAAGTTTGCGGGCGGATAGCATCATTCGAATGGAAAGAGGCTGACGAGAACTCGTGAGGTGAGTGAGCTGTTCCATCCTTTCGAGTCCGCCCCGAGCGCGCGAAGATTCAGTCAGTGACTCGGTGAGAGTGAATGAGTGCGGATAAAGTGAAGCTAGTGTCAGATAGATGTACATAGGGCAGCAGTGCGCCGCCTGAAGGTTGAACTGCGTGAAATCAGATGCACCCGACCGCCGGCCCATTGCTAGCCACAACCACATTCGATGCAAAAGCTCAATGAGCCGAGATGGGGCGACCACCCTCAAGTGGATTAGACCCCCCTGACTAAACCCAGTCCGCTAACCCCCTGCGTAGGCACCGCTGCCAAATCTCACAGTTTCTTTCCCTTTTATTCCCCTTCCCCGATCCCTCACGAGGAAACAACCGTACACCTACATGTAATTAATACTCTATACGACGCTATATATATCACAACCTAAGCACGAAAGCGTGCGCTAAGACGGTTTTCTCAGCGCGCAAGCAGAAGGAACGGAGCTCTAAGTCCTGAGCCCCAATCGAATAGCTATGGTGTGACAGATCGGAGTCTCAATTTAAGGTCTGCGGTCAGACGACACTGCCACGACGAACAAGGCCCCGACGATCCACATCGCTCGAGCCGATGTAGGGTGACGTTTGCGCTTGATCGTCCGCCTGTTTGGTTCACTCTTTCATCGCTATGGTTTGTCGAGGAAGGCCGCGGCGACGGATGAACCCAGGTGCGCACTTCGTGATCGTTATGGTGATGATGGTCGCCGCTCCGGGTAGTTCTTGTAGATATTAATAAAGAAGTGCGCTAGGTTCAATCGAAAACGCAAGTGCCACGCTGTGAGGGTGGGGATGATGAAACCCCGCATCGTCGTGAAGAGAGATGACTGTGTCGCATTGAGTGGGATACTCAAGTGCAAAGAGAGCCTCGACAAATCGCTCGACAGTGATCAATCTGCGGTGAATGACTCCATCAACAACCAGCTGAGATCCACTAACGATTCCGGATGAGAGTTTACAACGATGACGATTTAATGGCGATTACGCCATATGGGAGTGTATAGCTGAGTCTTCCGGTGTTCACTCCTCCTGGCTCGTACACCTGTTGACTGGAAAAGGAAACAGGAGTGACGACTTCGCAGCTGCGGAGTCAATATAAGTAGTAGTGTAGCGTAGATGGACGTGTGAATGCGATGGACTGCCTTGTTCTGCAAATTACAAACAACGACCTTTCACCGCCGCATAATGAGATATTGCCCGGGCTGCTTTTTCCACTTGAACATCCTATATCTCTGATGCTTTATCGAAGGGGCCTCATACGGTTCATTTAATTGACACGAAGATTACTGGGTAGACACTGAGGTAATTTGCTGAATTCGCTTTTTATCTTTCCTGAAGGTCTAGGATGCCTGAATTCGATGTAGTTGTCCTTAGTCGATGAGGGATAAATCTAGAATTTTCAGCTTACACGCATGGTTCAGTAAAGGTGTATAAATTCTAACCTCTAAATCATAAGGTTGCTTTTAGATATTCCGTTTTCTTTTAGATGGTACTGTCTGCCCCTTTGCATATATATAGCCTCGCAGAGAATTAGTAAAGTGGCAAACGTACGTAAAGCGAAATAAGCCCAAAATGTAGAAGGTTCAATGACCATAAAACATACTTTGCTTTTAGTACGATTCGATATGTTGCAGAAAATAAACATTGGATTAAGCATATCTACCGTATACGAAGATCGAAATCATATCACTTGATTACTACATCCCTCCTTAGTGTGTCCTCTGTTTCTGAGTGCATATTCTGTCATCGAAGCGGCAACCGTAAGCCTTAGCACATTCACGGATCAGACCTCGTAGGGGGTAAAAATCATCGCAGGAGTCTCTTTTGAGACTGATGCTGTTCTATGCGAATCTGTTTCGCTGGCACAAAAACTCTTTTGCATCTAGACCAATCATACTTCGTAATAATAAACTTAAACTGTTTCAGCTGCTCTCAAGACAGGGTCAACACAGAGCATCATATACTTCAGGCCCTAGTACTAATTGTTCCTGCCTAAAGCTAGTGCACAGAGCAGTGATGAACAGGATCTCACTGCGGAAATCGGATATACTCATATGGTCACTATAGGCAGCTTTTTCGGATGTCCTTTCTGAATTCATTTTGCGACCATATCTCCGCCAAACATACCGTCACCGATGGTTAAAGGCGACTTGTTCGTCCTACTGGCCCGTCTATTCGACGACATTATAAACTCTGCTTAGGCGCCACACAAAGCCTTTTGCACAAAGGCTCAGAAGTCCTATATAATCAGCCCACATAGGTAATTCTTTTTCCCTTCATTTCTCGTCGAGCTTAGTCTGTACAATGCTAAACAATCATATTGAAGTGCTACTGCAAAAACGAGTCAGGGCCATATCTGTATAGAAAAATAAGTCCTTCAATCCCCAACCTAAAATGCCCCGTGACTTCTTGTTCTGTAGTTTCTCTGCGCATTATTACGGGAAACGTAACGTGAAACGCTCGCTGTCCAAGGCTTCATATGTATTCTCCGATATTGTCAGCATATTGATAACACTTCATTGCCATAGAAGAGGTCTTTGCTTGGCATATTAAGCATTCAACGATTTTATATCTCAGGTAAAGTCCGTCCCTTTTATATGCGACTTTATAATCTCTGTGCGTCTAGCGCGGACGCTTTTCAAGGGCGTAAAGTACTCTTTCGTTGCTCGCCTTGGTTGACTTTAGCAGAATCCCCTGTCGACAGATATGAGGCTTGCGCGCGGCCACTTTTCTATAGAAATACTCTATTGAACATAGGATGTCTGTACTGGTTTTTTGCGTAGTTATCCGGAATCGGTTAGCCGGCGTACTCAAAACTGACCCAAGATATTAGCCTTGCTACAGCCGTCTCAACCATCATAGAAACTTGAAAACTGTTCCTACAGGTAGGTCAGACGAAGTTACCTTGTAGATCAGCAAACTTACTATCGACAATCAGAAAATTTTCTTATGCTAAGAACATTTACACGCGTTCGCCAAACATGTTACTAAATGTATGGAGCATTTGATTTGAAGAAAAATTGTATGTTTAACATAAATGGCGTGTTTCTTAAGTAATCATATGGGCTTGTCTATATGTGAGCAACTAAATAGCGCTCGTCAGTGAGAGTCGCTGTACCATCTAATACAGGCGCTGACCGTCTGTCCACATTGAGCGGATCGTGTTTCCAGACCTTTTTTCCTGTATGGTGTCGACGAAGACATTGGTCGCCAGATGGCCAGCGTATAGAATCAATCACATCGTCTTGGTAGTAACTCTGATTTACCTTTGCACTACCTGATACTCGGGAGTCAGCCTTAGCCTCTGCTAAATCCGGATTATCGCGGATCAGAAAATGAATAAATGAAACCGTTGTTAGATTATCACGGTACAGCGCTGCGAGGCAGATCTTAGCAGAGCTATGATAGACCATACACAAGCGGGCGGCAAGCGAGGATCAAGTGATTATGGAACGAGGGGAACAAAGTTAACAACCTTTCTTGCCCATGTTTCAGCTAAATACGAACGGAGACACAGTAATACAGCCAATATTACAGCATTGACCGAGTATGTCGAGAAAAAAAAAAGAGAAAAAGAAAATGAATCTACCATCCTGTGCATTTGCGCATCTTAATCATTGAGAAATGTTTGCTTCACACTAGAAGTTCCCGCAAGGAGCGTCTCATTGGCCAAGCCTATGTGTTGTAGACGGTCCGCGTGTATAGTGTTTTACATGCCGTACATGGTTCGTAGTCTGATTGATTGACTGACGTTAGCAAGATCAACATCATTTAAATGGCACCCAACATCTTTTTATTGCTATTGTCTCATGCCGCTGGTTCATTACATTACTAAGTTGAATATATTTGATCATGCCAGAGCATTTTGTACTTTAGGCGAATATGTTTTTGCACTGGTTTTCAACCGCTTTAAAAATCGTATCTGCGGTGGAAACCGACCGTGAGTATTGTCCAAATAATTATTACTAAGGAGCTTAGGGATCTTTTTTTTTACTAGTAAATTCAGCCCTATATGTTTGAGTTGAGCATTACAATAACTCTACCTAGACATTGTTTTCAAAGCAACTGAGGTAGTATCGAGCTCGAGAAAGTGACTACTATAAAATCACTATTTCATTCGAGAGTTTTATAGATATGAAAACGGCTTTAGATGTAAACTGATCTTACCTATCTTTATTTATTGGCTGCATGATGATAACGGTAGAAAATTCTGAAATAGGTAATCAAGGTAAAATATAGGCCTTTTTCTGTTTTGCAGGGATATGGACCCTAATGGCCCTCTAGACGTTCACGGCCGTGTTGTTTGTGATCGTGCCCTAGCGAAGGGCACTCCATTAGGACCGCTCGGGCCGTTGGTGTCGAAAGGATCTAGCCCGGGAGGCCTTGATGCGCTGGCAGCGATTGCGGCCAAAGCAAAAGACAATTATCCTGACGTCGATAAAAGCACAACGCTGCCTGTGAGTACCAGACTTTATAACGACTATGCCAATATATACACACTAAAACAACTCCTCATTGTTCCCATTGTTTTGGCTTATTTGAGTTTATCCAATGCCATTAAATGGAGGGTTTAGGGCATCGAATGCAAAGAATCCTTTCAATATGGGATGAGATAATTTGCGGTGGCAACGCCGCAATTTTTTTTCACAGAAGCAGCCTTTTGCCCTTCTCTAAGGTTTGGAATAGAGGGGGTAAATATTCCAAAAAATTGTCTTTTCCATACGCGACCTGTGCGTTCGCTCCTCTAAGCCAAGAGGAACTTGGCGACTCTATCTATTTGCATGGAGCAAATAGATCAGATAGCTACTTCGTCAAGCTTAGCCTCTCCCTATCAAGTAATACATACGACCGTCTGTATATAGATCCCTATGCTCTTGCTGATAACCTCCTTCCTTCAAAAGCGCTGATTTGCCCTGTCTTTTTGTCGAAGACTAGCACATAGTTTGCGTTGAACACACTTCGTTGTGTAGCGGAGAACCATTGTCATCACGCTGATCGTCAGATATTCGAACAGAGCGATGTCGGTGCTGCGTATCGGGGAACTTCGATGTTCCCTTCGCCTCTGAGTCTCTATACATGCGCAGCAAAGATAAGATTCAATATTTCCGAAAAAACGGTACCACAGCATTACTCTTTAGCACCATTTTGTTTCCCGCGACTCCCAAAATGCATATCCTTCGCCACCTTTTTGTCCTAGCGTACGGCTTATTTTTCCCTTTTAGCTATCTAAATTTCTAATCTCCGATTCAACACCATTAAAAGAATCCTATACCGAAGAGTGAGTATAAACGACCACCTTGTTTGTAATACATAGTATTATGTGGCTTTGGAGAAGTGAGGGGATCATAGCAATGTGCTTACTACGTTGAATAAAAATAGGAGTCACCGTTACATACTATGCAGAGCCGCGCTACGCATATTTTACGCTGTTTCCTTCCAAATATCTTCACTGAAATTAAATTTGGATTGAAGAAATCTTTAAAGTTATAAAAAAGTATTGTTAGCTATCGGTACGATTTATGAACTAACGTGTAAGTCGATAAACCGGAAACAGGATCTCTGGATTGATAAACTATGTTGCAAATTTCACACAACGAGTAATACTTGGAAAGGCTTCATCCTTTGCCATCATTGACAATACCTTTGTGGAACCGTGGCTCGCACCTCGCTCCCCCTAGCGTCGTAGCTCTGACGCCGGTATGCGATCACGCCGCTTGTCTGCTATTGTTATTGCAGTACTCCTTAAAATGCAAAATTCACAGAAGCGTTGGAGCATTACTTTGTACCGCATCAAATATCTTCTGAAGAATAAGTAAAAGATGGAGGGCCTAATCTTGTCTTGCCCTTGCAACGGCAGATATCTTCATACAGCCACCGTTTTGAGTCCACGCCAGTGTGTACGCTCCGGAGGTCAGCCGGCATCAATTGTGGATACCGTAACTCGGGTTGTATACTTAATAAGGGTTGCAGCCAGCCGAATATTTCTTCTAGGTTCACATCATGCGTACAACATATCAATAATACACCCAGAGCCACAGAGCAATCGTAGCAGGGAAGCCGATTTTGGGCCGTGCATAGAGATCTTCATTAAGCTTTCCGTTTGCACGATCTTTCATAATGTATCGTGTATTAAACTGATAGATCATTGTCGCACTTTACTCAATTCATTCATGTTTTGTTTCGTATCGTATTATATGTGACAGCTCTCAACGTGTCTGCTAAGTGGTGATCATTTGTGGCTCCAAGGGGTGCGCACGGCACGCTTTGCAGAAGAGCAGAATGTCGAAGTTTCGATCATTGATGGGCAAATCCAGTTCCGGACAATTCGCGATATCCCACCAGGCGAAGAACTTCGAGTTTGGTTTGGCGTGGAGTTCGGCCAGATCCTTCGGTTGCCGGCATTCGCCTCACTCGTTCTACCAGATCGTGAAAAAAAGTACCGTTGCATTTTCTGCGGAACCAACTTCAACTATCCATACCCGATGATTGGCCACATTATGTACCGGTGTCCAATTCGAGATTCGAATCAAAACACGCAAAGCAAGAGTCACGAGCCAACGCCGATGTCTTCACCCACGCCGCCATCTCCCCCTGTCCTTTCACCACCGAGCAGAATGATCTCACCCGGTGAATAATTTTTGGCTTGCTTTGCTATGTTTGTAGTAAAAATTCAAAACTAAATTAACCAACGCACTTGTAGACGCTTCCTATTTACTTTTTCCCTCGCTGTCACTTTTTTGAAATTCATTTCTTTAGTAAATCGCTGTCGACAATTATTTTTCGTAGCATTTTTAGTTAGCACTATTTCACTTGCAACTGATGTCTAAACTGGCACGGTTCTAGGGCTTTCCGGATCGACTCCGAATTCCCCCTCTACGACGCCTCCTAGTTTAAGTCCGGGTTCGTCATGGGCACCCTCCGCGACTGTTCTGCCCATAATTCAGGCAACGCAGAAGACGAAGCGCTTCAAATCGTTCGATATTGCTACTCTAACGGACGAAGGTGATGGAGAGGAAATGAAAAAAATAAAAAGCGAAGAAGAAGTTAGTACGGACGCCGTAATAACTACGCTGAATCTTGGAATGGGTCTCAACATGGGCCTCAACATGCATCAACCAAACCCAGGTCTTTTAAATTCAGCTCAGTTGCCCGGTCCGCATCATTTCTCATCGTTTACACCTATCGGGGCTTTGACCAACTCGGCGGCGATTTCAACACAACTACCTTATCACGGCAGTAATGGTAGGCTACTCTGTTTATGATTAGCATTTCTGATCTATGCAGCCAGAGAACAACAAAGCATTTATGAGAACAGACATGTTTCGGAATGACAATGTGGCCTACCCATGTATATCTATGCGAAGATGTCCTTAGAAATAGGTCCAAGGAAAAGGATTTTTAAAAAATATATTGAAAATTGATTTCATCGCTGGTCAACTCGTTGTACCATACTGACGCTCCGATAGAACTTGATAGCCCTTTCACATATTCATAACTATTCTGGATTTTTTTAGTAATCAATGTTTATTACATATTTATTCTCATACATATATAACTCCAATACGTTCTCCATTGACCAAAAAAGCTGTGGCACACACGGTCTAGTGATCGTCTGGAATTTGCTAATACACCGCCTTCGAGAATACAGTCCTTAGAGTTCCCGGGGAAACCTCTTGTGATAGAAGTACGTCATTAGACCATTGTTACCTTGTATCTATCGTCCATTTTGTTAATTAAACTAATGCATACGATATATATGAAGGTATGCGCCGTGCGACATGCTTACAGTTGCTGCCATTTTTTTCTTCGTTATAGGTAGCCTTCCCAATACAGTGCTTTTTCCTTTGACCGCTCCTACATTACCACAAGCCGTTTCACCACCGTCAGCATCTGCAACAACAGCAGCAGCTGCTCCGTCGAAACCACGAAAAGCTGCAAAACGCGCCAAGGCAAGTCCATCGCCTCCTGCGAATGCCCCTGAACAGGCAGCTCAAGCTGCTTTGCTTTCGTGTCTGCCCCCTTCACTGGCAGCCCTTTCGATGCCGTCACAAAACTGGTGCGCAAAGTGCAACACGACCTTTCGTATGACCTCCGATCTCGTCTACCATATGAGGTAAGAAAAATAAATTCAAATAGGAAATACGCTTTCTTTTTAAAAGTCTGCAAGACCCAGGGAAGGCTTCATCCACTGAAACATATCCCAGAAATAACTGGTTGACGACCGGTAAGAAGTAACTGACATTTTCGTTCTTTTCTGACTAGTGCAGTCTTGTAAGTTGATAGCGAAAAAAACTTGTAGCAAAAAAAAAAACTAAGATAAAGTTTTTCTCAACAGGAAGAAATTATTAATGCTCATTTTCTGTTATTTGCTTGCATGTGTGCCTCACTAGATCGCACCATAAACGTGAAGGGGACCCATTAAAACGAAAGAGGGAAGAAAAACTCCGTTGCCTCATTTGTCACGAAACCTTTCGGGAACGACACCATCTTACAAGACACATGACGAGCCATCAATAGATTAACCAGATGGATCGGTGGGTGCACTGGCAACAATCACCTTGCATATAAATCCGGACTTCGTCCACTTGCCCCGGCAAAAAGTGTGTCGTCTAGAAGAAAAAAGAAAAATGTGTTTTTCTTTATATTGGAAAAAACAAACCAGATTTAGATTGCCAATTAGGCGCACATGCATGGAGGGTAAGCTGTCCGTTTAAAAACATTTGATTCTTATCGAATCGGGTTGAATTCTATATACAACCTGTTTCAGAGCTTGGTTCCGCTAAAAAAGGCGTCCTCAATACGAAGCCATCTGTTTCAGAACCTTGCTCAGGTGCACGAATAAGTCTTAAAATGTTTCCAACACCGTTATGGGATTTGTTCTAAGTAAAAAAAAAATAAATCTAAAACGATCCCTAATGGAAACATTTTTTTTTTAAATTAACACAAGGCCGGTGCTCGAAGCACTACTACCTTGTTCGTGCGTTGCCTCATTTATTCATTCTAAATGAAGACTGGTTACATGATAATCCAAATTTCGCAGTTAACAGTTTTATGTTGCTTATTAAAATCCAATTCCTTCTTCACCGGCCCTGTGAAACTCACGTCTTATAAATGAGACCGAAGTACACTTAAAACTTTGCTCATAATTTTTTTTAAATAGCTGAATTTTTAAGTATATTTTCTGCTGTTGACTTACTGTGATTTGTAGATACTCAACTGCATATACATAAATCTATGACATATAACACGAAAAAACAACCCTGTACAGTGCAAAAAGCCTATCCAGTATCGGGTTATTTATTGATGTTTAAAGAAATATGCATTGTTTGATTAGCCGAACACGTCAGAAGGCATATGTATAAATATACATGTATTTATAGACATAAATCCAATTTGCGAAATCTAGATGCACATGGTTCTGTTAACAACTCAAGCCAACAAGATCTACTAATCTGCTTTCTAAAATTAGCTTTAAACGAAATTTATTGTTTACCAACAAAAATGAAAGGTCTCAAATTTTGCACGCAGTAAAAGCACACATGTTCGCCTATCTGTCGTGAACGGCACGTTAAATAGTTCTGTCAAATAACACACGTAAGTAATAAACTTTCTGGTGGTGCTTTTCGAGCATGTGCAAACGGAAATGTCTCACATAGCATCATTAAGACAAGCATGCAACGCTAACGGCAATGACGACGACTATGAGGCGAGATCTATAAAGTCGGGTGGCCATCATCACATAAACAATAAAATGTCATAGGGCATTGTGTCCCGCCTACAGTCGTCATACGCAGTCGTGTAGGAATGATTTCCCCAGGTTTCTCCGAGCCTTTGACCGCAATTAAGCTTTACTTTAGGTAGCATGTGGGAATCTGACTTGGAAGCATGAAAGTAAATAACGACAGACAACATTATATCGATCGCATGCGGCCAGTACCGGCGGTGCCCCGTTGTAAGAAATAAACATTGCATCAGAATAGCAGATATGAAGGAGTACACCTATTCTCTACCGGTATAGTCTGCCGTATAACAATCGTCATAGATGGACATAAACATCACCCTCTCAATCTCGTCCCTTCAAAATAAATGAAAAAAAAAACAAGTTAACGTTAAAAATAAATAAGAAAATCAACTGCACTAAAACCCCTAATGTGGTTGCGTTTAATTAAATATCTTAAACGGTAGAATACACATATTATAATTAATTATTTTCATTTAATTATGAAATATATCTTTGAAAAAATGATACATAACGGCAGCATCCCTTACGAACAAACTAGATAGATAGTACGATCACCGTTGGAGTCGGTCCTATACGAAGAAGAAAATTTTACCATCGAAAATTGAAAAATAAGTACAGAAAGATTGTTCAGGTTCATTAATTTTGATTATGAAAAATCGATCAAAAATAGGAGACGTCGATCTGTTGTTTATCGTCGGTTAACAAAACGTTGTTAATTAAAGAGTAACCCTTTATTTTAAAAATTGTACGCCAGCCTGGATTGCACTGTTCCGGTTCTAGTCAAAAAGTGTAGCAAAATTTGTGACTTTAAGTTGCCCAGGAAAATTCTGTTTTCTACGATATTTAATCGTGTGTAAAACAGCGTAACATTTAATTATTGTTTATTAAATGGCCACTTCAGTTCAGCTTTAACTTTAATTTTAAGACTTAACTTAATGCTGTAGTGAACGTATGCGGAAGGCCGTTTCTTTTTTTCTGGGGGCGACCAACCATATGCTGTTTCTTAAAATAAACGTGGAATAGTTAATAGTTTAATAATCTTGAAAGAATCAGGAATTCTGGAAAAGGAACAATTTTTATACGCGGCTGACTTAAAATTTGATAATACTTTCATGTAACTAAATTACTAATTCCATGAAACCTTGGCTTTCTCGTGCCTACTTAAACCCTAGTTCCCTATCTTTTCAGCAACACTCTCAAGAAATTAGAATATCCGGAAGATTTTTATGCGTTATTCTATCCCATTTCGATCATATCTGTATAGATAATTCCATAAGCAACAAAGACGGTCCGTTTATTTATAACTCTTCAATAGAAGCAGAACCGATCGCCTACTTCAAAGTAACAGGCTTGCCTACAAATTTATAGAACTGAGCTCGAGCAGTTCCAAATATGAAGCAGATTAGTATCGAGTTTACGCTAGTAACCCAAGCTGACGGGTTGCAACCTCTATCAAGTATTCCGAAACTCTCTAGGTAGACAGTCGCTTCTGCCGTTGGGTTCCTTGTGGATCAAAGGGGCTTTTTCGTATCCGAACATGCGCCCCCAAAGGGAAGTTGCGCGAATCGAAGGAGCTGTGGTATCCTGATGATAGAGCAAAGAGCAAGTATTCAAGTTAGGTCGATCGAGTAAAGGAGGGAAATGAGGGGGTACAAGTTGTTGAGCTGAATAGCATTAGCATTGCATTACATATTTACGATGACGATAGGCGGCGAACAGAAGAGTAATTGAAGCAGCGAGTGGTCGCGCAGACTTGAGGAGCCGCAAACACCCGCCAGCCGCTTCTCTCAGCGAGCGAAACAGAACCTCCTATTCGAGGAGGATAGACATGCGCAATAAACGCTCAATGTGAACAGACATGAAACGATATAGGTCGAGTATATCCAGTAATAATCTGGGCAGACTATCGCGCATTGTTATAGGGCGGGGGAAGCAAAGGGTGGTTCCGGTTAACGGAACATATTAAAAACTACGTATATGAAAAGAAAGTGTTGCAACACCTAAACTTCAATATAGGTCTAAATAAACAAGGAATCTGATGAGAAAAATAAATATTTTATAACTTCAGGTAGGAACATACAGTTTTTTGTTTTTCCATGCAAGGGTTGGCCCAACAAAAAGAAAGCGCAGCGTTCCCCTTGAACTTTACCAACAAATTAAGTTATTATAAATTCCATATTACTCTCCATAACCTTTTTTCCATCCCCTAATCAACTTATTTCCTCCTCCTTGTCAGAAATTTTCAAATCCGCTGCTGACAAGCTCATTCAGTCAGGAGACCCCTATTCGGTTTTAAGTCTGTGGTTTTTAGTTTTATTTGCTAGTTATAGGAAAAGGTGGTAAGCCATCGCTTAGAGATCTAGAGAACTTGGTAGATGCAAAGGAACTTTCCCACAAGATCCTGCAGAACGGCCTGGCATTGCTGCGGAGAGATATGATTTTGCCTCATCTATCAGGTCTTCCCTGTAGGGTAGCCTCGTTCATTGGATGCGAGTGAATTGTAACTGTTCGCTGTTATCGTACTGTTCTCTTCAGGCGTTCCCCAATATAGAAGACCTTTTCAGTCCAAATAAACGGAACGATCGTTTTTATAAGATGGAAATCTGAATGTCTTCTGAGTTTGAGTAGTTGAGTTTGTTTCATAAGCCTGACGTGCTTGTGAATATTCATAAAACTGCAATTCATCCTCGCTCGATTTACAAATCATTTCCGACTTTCTCCTTCAAAAGAGCTTTTAATCAACTTCCGTCGTCATCAGATGGCTGACTGGGGCGGTTCTCATGCCATTCTCGAACTTAGCAAACCAGTTTTAAACAGCCCTCTCGATTATAAACTCGTTGCTGCACCGCAAAATACTGCTCCGACACCTGTTCAATTTCGACAAAAGGCAAAATAGAATAAATGTCAAAAATGTACTTTTTTTTTTTCCTGGATCCTTTAATCTTGGAACCCAAACTCGACATGTAAACGCTTTTGTTTCGCAATCAGATCACAATACATTCGTAGCAAAGAGAGGGCGCTTTTGAATGGAACGTAGAAGCAAATAAACGGCGAACAAATGTGAGGACCAAAGAACACTAAAAACGCACCGAACGTATTTGTGTTAATATGCTTAACGTTAATACATTTTGCGAAGAGACTATCAGTAGAAGGCAATAATAAAAATCGCAAACACGCATAAAGAAAGTAGGTTTCGATTTTCGTTGTATATACACACAAATATCAAATGCAAGTTGAGATACTTCCTACAAAACACATCCTCTTAATAGTGTACACAAGGCCCCGTCAAGACCATCGCGGACAACTGGTAGTCATAAATATAGTCTCAAGTTAGCAGCTGCATATATTTTAGCATAAAGACACTGTTCTGGACAATATCTATTATGTCTTCGTCGAGCTGATGTTTTCGAACGTAGCGTCTTACACATGAACCCCAGGGCCTTCGTCATTTTCTCATAGGCTTTTGGAGGTTACTACGTCTTCGGGTTCATACTGGCAACGACTGAAAGCGGATGCAATCTACAGATGGGGCAGCTGACGAAGTGTCTAACTCGGCTAGAGGCTTAGAAGACGCCCAGGCCGGTCAGACTATTCGCTCGGGACAGAAGGGTGTGTTCAGGAACTCATCGACAGAAAAGAAGCACTCTCGTTGCTGCTGTTATCCACTGTCCGTATTGAAAGACAGATGCGACGGTGGTTGAGTTGCTAGGGGTAAAAAGGCTGTCCGTCGCCTCTATGAAGGCAAATTGAGGGCCAGACACGCTGGAGCCAGAAGCGGCCCTAATGGCCCTTGTTCACATGTAGTGAGTAGGCTGCTATAACAAAAACAACAAGAACCCTTGTTCTGTGCCAAAATCTGTATTACTTGATGGATAGCAGCAGAATATCTGCCGAATGCTCTACGTTAGTTTGCGCTTAATGGACAGCATTTATTTGGTTAAACCCAGAGGACTACTACAGTATGTTTAAGTGTAACCACAAAGAAGGGTGCCTCGCGTACTTTAAGAATACCATGAAGTACTATACACACTTGTGCTAGCGATGAGGCTAAATCTAATCGAAATTTTGTTAGCAATACGGGCATCCACTCTCTACAGCAAAATCCAACATGGAAAATTATAAACACCTCAATTTGCACTCCATCTGATTTTAAAATAAACCAAGCAGAAAACAACGTGCGCTTGACTGGTACGAACGCTCACTAAACCACAGTTAGGGCGCATTATGCCGGTAGACACGTTTCTAGCTGACCGGAGTTCGCAATTTATCTCAGCGGTTTTCAACGTATGTATAAGACACTAAGATTATGCAGTTCTATTCATTTTATAAATAATAAGTATACATTTTTAGCTAGTGATGTAGCGTTATTCCATTTTACCTACACTGATAAAGTTACAAGGCAGAAAATGTATACTGCTTAGACAAACATACGCTCCGTAGATGCCGTAGTGTGTGTGTTTCTACATGCTAGAATAATTTCTCTTAGTGTCACTTTTCATCACTATAGTCGAACGATCTCACAACAATAGCGAGCTGTCTGTGACTTATATTTGAAACGAAGTGGCAGGCTTGTCGTTTTAAAACTTTATGAATGTTCCACACATATCAGCGTATTTTTCTTTTCTTTTCAACGTCCGATATTTTCCATTTGATATTTTCCGGACTTGGAACCCCACATGTTTCTTCGCTATTCGAATAGGTTACTCTCCTCTGTTTCTGGAGCTTCCATTTTAAATCAATTCTTTACCCGCTACTCTTGCCCGGTGTCCGCTTTTCCTCCCTTGGCTGTAGCAACTCGGTTTGCCTTGCGAAAATCGTAATACGCCGCGCTCAGCTGCCTGCTTGCGCGATTCTCTACGTAGAACTCTCTATGCACTTGAGAAATATCTGATTGCGTGCATGACCCTGTGCACGTCGGCGGTACGATGATAGCTTTTTCCTTCCTATATATTTTTGCTGTCCGAACCCTGTTGGTTCAGACATCGCAGTCTATCCTGATTCTTTCGGACTTTCATGTGCGCTGTTCTGCTATTCGCGGAGTCAGCGAACAAATCATGGCCACATGTCGCCTAGTCGTCCTGTTAAGGAAGGACACAGAAGGAGAAGGTTGACGTAGCGGCCAGCGAAATGCCCAAGAACGTCTTGATCTAGGCATCGTTCACGAGACATCCCTTCCCCGGCCCCGGTCAGCCACAGTTCGTCTGCTCCTTTGCAGAAGCAATATGGGCCAACGGCCAAGAAATGGTAGAAGACAGGCCAAGCTGGGTATTCATATGGAGATTATGCCGCCGCCACAGTTGGATTGCGGTCACGGCGCATTCGATAGAGAAGAGTACGACATATAGCGAGACAAAGAGAGGCAACAAGAAAGAAAGAGAAATACAAGGGGAAACAGAGAAAACCATGCATGATCATCATCATCATCATTATCGTCGTCGTCGTCGTTTGGGTGACTCTGCACCACCGGCGCCTCCGCTGCCTACTGCCAATGATGTTTATGTGACAGTGAAGAGAACTCAAAGGATAGGTTTCGTTTCAGGCCGAGACGGTCCGGCGGTAGGTTGGGGAGTTCATCGATTTGATCCACCGAAGTCAAACCGCTGAAAGTATGGCATGGTCAAATAGATCTAGTGAACGGAGATAAGACAAGCGTGCCAGCCAGCTGGCATTAGGAAACTGAGGGAGAAAAACATCCACATCAGATCAGTCAAGTATTAAGGCTATTTTACTTTAGGTGTATGGTAGTTTGTTCGAATGGTGAACCACTGATGAATTTGCAGTTTATCTTTTCATTTTCATGAAAGGGCTTCTGAACACTTACAGTCAGATATGCTCAATACTAGTATTTATACTACAGTGAAAGGTAATGTGTTATAACACTGAAAAAGGCAAAGAGGTTTAGCTGTGCGTATGATAACATAACAGAAAATAGCTTGCTTGCTAAAGTCCAAAACACGACTAAGTTTGAGACCGGACGTAGACACCCTCTGAAGCAATAGATTTCAAGAATACGAAACACTTTTTTAAAGTAATCTAGAAATTAAATTAATTAGATTATTACATTGGAATCAATAAGTATTTCTCCTAGTCTGTGGTGATGATTTTTGTGCAAAACATTTTTTTCATTACTGATTTTGCCCTGCCTTAGTCTCATGTTAGGCACTCGAAGCACATGTAACATTGATACGTTAATATTCAGTAAATCGGATAGGTAAATCAGATAGAAATAAGCTACAATAAGAATCCATGCTACGGACCCACTTTATGATGAAAAGTGTCACTTATCTTTAGCGATATAAGTGCGCCTGAAGGGTTCGAACCAGCGAACCCCTGAATGTAGCGTGCGTTAAAATATTCTGTTTTGTCTGAAACAATGTTTAATGGTAGGTTCCAATGTAAAGCCCAAAAAATGTTTAGATGTCCTGTATTTATTGGTTGTTCTACCGCCACTTTATCATGTTTTAGAATAAATCGAAAGAAGTAGGCAGAAATTTAAAAAATAGGGCTTGTATGAATCTTTGAATGCTGATTTCCAATTGATACTGTGTAGATTTGGAACAAAAAAGATCACTTTATACAATCTTAGCACGGGTGAAAAACAAAAACGCTCGTGCATATTACAGCGAGAAAATCAACGTATGGTAACTAAAATGACATTAATATGTTAGTAAGCAGGTTGCTAGCATACATGAATCAATCATAAACAAAGATTAATAAAAGAATTATAGTTTGATCTTTTACTAAAAACCTTCTGAATGTTATATTTGCAAATTAACGTACTTCAAGGTAGATTCTAAATAGATGAATCCGTTTTATAGCTCGTAGTGGGAAGGACTCGCTTTGCTCTAAGCGCACACCTTAGCTGTCATCTTGTGGTAGACACTGACTGTGGATGAGCAGGACTTGGTCCTCATCCCCGTGCTAGCGCAGTTTGTAAAGTGTTTGCACATTAAACATAAGGTTTTGGTTCAGATCCTTGTGTTAACGCTTTTCTTTTCGTACTGAGAACCAGGCGTCTCCAGGAATAATATATAAGTTGTCCCTACATACAAATCAAAGAATACATCCAAATTTATAGTCAAAGATAACGGGCCGTAAGCGTGATTAAACAAATAAGAAACTTTTTCCTTCCGCTTGTCATAAAGTTCAGTGAATCTGAGCGGGATCCATTTCCAATGTTCACAGGTTTATCGACGACATACGCACGATGTTACCTGATCAAAATTTCAGAAAAACCCCAACTATCGGCGTGTGAACGTACGCATTGCGTATAATTTGAAAGAATTGGCACCCCAAACTATTTGTACAACCAACATAAAATACCAAAAAAAAGCATTCAGTTAATGTGCTTTTTTATTTCAGAATTTAGAAAATGTTTCATTCTAAATACACACTAGTTGCTACGAGACGTATTAACTTGTTAGACTGACTGAAACCAGATCGTTTTTTATAGTATGAAGCTCTGTGGGAATTTGTGTATTTGCATAAAATGTTGGTAGTATTCTCCAGGGGAATGCTTTCCTGCAACAGACTTGTTTGTCATATACCTTCGGGGCAATACACTTTTTTGCCCTTATGTTTATTTCGATGCTACTTACTGTGCGACTAAAATGGCATCTGCTTAAACGTAATAATATTGTCATAATATTTATTTCATTTCTTTAGGATCGGTTCATACCTAAAATACTGCTAGGTTCAACACTACAAACTTCCCAAAGATTTGTTATACATATTCGATGGGAACTCGGAGTTTTAGCCGTCAAATGATCACAGATATATTTACATATGTGGTGGAGAATTTCATGTACGAATACGCTCTGTCAAGCTCAGCTTGAAAAACCAATTCGCGATTTTCCTATGATTCGTTTTGTTTTATAGATGGTTTTTCTCATAAGGTAGAGTTCCTGTTCGCTGATTTCTGCCATTGTGATAGGTGGGTTCAGATTTTACAGCTTCATTTTGATGCCATTGTTCGAACAGTGCTGCACTAAGCATCCCAATGTTCGACGTAGATAGCAGTCAACTACTGAGAATCTTTTATCCTAATTTCACATTCATAGTCTTTAGCAAAACAGAGCCTTGCGCTTTAAAACGGCATAAAAGTGCAACTGTCCTTTAAGGTAAGTTCTTCGTAACAAATACTTGTAGTGCTGAAACTCAGTCCGAATTTTCCAGGACTATATTGAAATGGGGCATAATGAGAACATATGGTCCGCCTCTTCTCTCCTCCGTTGCCCACCCGACGGCAGTTGAAGCCCTCTCCTGCTCTTCGTAGCCTGCGCTACTACTCAGGCCATCATCATGTGCTACCCCCCAAGCACGCCTTCCATATGCTCCTTGACTCGTGTGTGCTGTTTCATTTACAACTAACGTTGCAGGATGAAGCTCGCAGCTGCAGCATGTGGTTTGCAGGCTTAAGTAGGCACGACAAAAGCTTACCTACGAGCGGAGTCCTCAGGCAAGTGGCGACACCTGTGTGACTTTTACTTGGCTTCTGTTTCGTGGAAGGAATTTTGGCTCCGCCTGTTTCGACTTTTTGGTAGAGTCGGAATAATTGCCATTGGAAGCACATTAACTCAAAGTCACTGAGTAAATATTAAAAAAAAATAACTGGATAGTTATAGCGATTATTCTCTGAGGAATGTATCGTAGTAGATAATTAGAAAAAATATTCCTTAAGCGTAAGATCTAACACTTTTAAATATTGTCTTGCCGCAAGATGTTTCTTTAATACCACTACGTGGTTTTCAGAATTTCTGTAGATGCTTGCATATCATAATCGTTAATATAAATTGACTGATATCTGACATCATCAAATCGTTTTCATTCCAAAAAAAATATAGGCAATTGCTGTTGTTTTAATATATCGACTTCAGCAGATATAATAGCAACCAAAAATACTAAATCTTCAACAGTTGTCTCATCGGAACCAAACAAACTAACATTTTGAAGTTTTAATGAATTTTTTAATCTTCTTTTTTTGCATCGGCTGAACGATTGAATGACTTATTATTATTATTAAGATACGATCAGCTTATGAACTAGGAGCACATTTAAACGCATTCTAATTTGGTTTTTGGTAGCGCTTGATTGCTCTGTGGCAAAAATGGCAACAAACCAAACGAACAAGAAGGAAAGCGCCCTCTTTAAACAATATCGTACTCTTAATTATGACACTGTAAGGAGGAAAAAAATAACTATATAGTACCAAGATAAAAGGAGATGCGTACGTGATATTTGTAATGTACCTGATTTATAGTCGTTAAGTTCGTACTATTCTTGACTGATTCCTATATAATAAATTGAAATTCAAATCTTTCACACATTTTCTTTGAATTCATTGCTTACATATATAATGAACCCTGTCTCACAACACGGACGTACTTCATGTCGCGCGTTACGAAGCTCTAGGAGATACATTCTATTTATTAAGAAGTTAACGTTAACACGACGCACATTCTAAAAAGGTCGCTGAATCTAACTGTTTCGTTTTTGAAAATGAACGGAATGCGCTTTAATAGGGTTGAAGAAAATGCATTTAACCCTGCTACATTCACAGGGTCAGCTTCGTTTCGAGAGTTAATTCGCGAGATCCCGTGATGTCTTCATTGTGAGAACTGTGTTTTCCTACTCCGTCTAAACCTCCCTTCGCCAGTTTCGGATTTGGTCCGTTTCCTATGCTTTCTCTGCCTGTGACAACTCTCGCAGGACGCATGCGATTCCTTAAAGACTTCACTGTCGTTTTGAGAAACCTCTATCCGGCTACCCCTCACGGTCTAAATTATCATTGATGCCGCGTCTCATTCAGAGGTTTCGCCGCAGTTCTCTCTTTCACTTCGAGATAGGGAGATGAGAGAGGCCATGGGCTTGTTCATAACCGAGTTAATTAGCAATTCCAAAGTATGAATGACTCGTATGAATGAATTGAGAATCAGTGGACTAACCAAGCGAACGATGCTGTCTCTGTCCGGCAATGGAATCATCACAACCGGCCGTAGCCAGTTCCTATTTCAGAATAGCGGCCTTCCTTGTAACTTATAACCCACAGGATGGAACAGGACATTGGAGAAACGAACGAACACTGCAAATCTAAAAGCGTCCCCTGTGCCGCCGTAAGAAGGCAGGCCCCACTTTGCTAGTCAGAGTTGACGATTCCATTTCGTCGGGTCGGAAGTGGAAGCTGAAGTCGTTGTATTACACCAACAGCGAGAAGACACGGTGAACGGATCTGCATTTTAAGATCGGATTGCTGTCGGCTGACGTAGAAAATATCACGGGAGATGTATCGTAATGAAGATTACATGTACGGAGATTCGCGCGCTTAGCAGCCATGCTAACACGCCATAATTATCATAAGAACATCATAATATAACGAGATATAGCAGAACAGTGGTAGAGGCAGAGGCCAACATCATGCTCTACTTCAAATTAGTACTTCGCTGCGTCAATTGCACATCATGACGCCGCGAAAGCGTGGAGGTGTTTTCCGAGAATTGTAGGTGCAACGGTATAAGTCTAGCTGATGTAAAAACGTATAAATCACTTAAAAAGGACACCAAAACTACAAGGGGTTCTCCAGCAACGTATTATCATTATAGCAAGCATGACTGCCTTGCTCCATAGCGGCAGCAAGAATTGCTCGATAAACTGATGCATATTATAGAACTCTAACAAATTATTTTTTATTTAAATTTATTAATGTTCAAACACTTTTAGATTAAGGAGCCATACATATATTGTATTTAGTACTGATGGCTCCAACAGGGTGGCTTGTGGAATCTGATGACCAAGATTTGGCGTTATCCGAAGTCAGCACCTATAGATTAATTCCTCCATTAATAAATTCGTCGCGTGAATTATGTTATTATGATGTGAATTATGTTATTATGAAATTAGGATGTGTAAACTCTATGACAAATTATTGTAAATATGAACCAAAGAGAATTTGCCACTATTTCTTTCATAGTAACGCTACTTTTTATACTGTTCTGTCAAGAAAATGTCTCGTCGTCAATCGTCATCTTTTTTGATATCCTTTCTGTTGTCTTCTTTTCGAAAAAGCGAGCGCCCGATGATATTTTAGTCAAGCCTGACCGACACAATTTTTTTTCTGCCCCTCCTTTGTAGTCTTCTTGTACTGCCGGCACCGTCTGATTTAGCAGTAGGTGGTCAAGCATCAACCCGTCGGAGAAAGCAACTTACAACGATTCGATCACATCACCACTATAAGCAAACGCAAAACTAGACACGGACGCACAGTCGGACAGGCAAATAGCCATACAATAACAGACAAAGCGACTCATTTACTGAAGCAGCCTTCTTTGGCTTGTTTCTCTGCTCTTTCGTCCGTACTGATTAGATTTTCTGCTCCCCAATTCGACTAACCTCTTGACGCCGTCCGGGGAGGTGCTGTCTGCTCCACAGTAGGATGCAGAGGGCTTCTTTGGAGGTTCTGAGGAGGCCAAGGGGCCGAATTGGGACTAAAGGAGGGCTCACGGTGATTTATGTGGTCGAGCACACTGTTAAGTGAGCAGGGGCCAGGATGGGATCAGGATGCCTCTGTCTGGCTTCGACGAACACAGTTCGACGGAGTGGCCTTGAAGTCCAATGGTTGAGCTGGGATCAACACACTCTATCGATTGGTTCTTAATTACATATTTAACGCCTACCTGAGGAAAACGTTCAAATTCCAGAATAGCATTGAAGAAACATATGAATAATAAATTTCATGTACGTTCAACGATTACGAAAATCACAGTTATCATTTCTGGTATAAATAGTAAGTGATGTTACACTGCCATATCTAAATCCAATGGAATATGACTAGGCAAAAATGTTTTAATGAATCATTTAGTAGCTTCAAAGAACCGAACCTGCCCAGACATGTCAGTATTATTCAAGACACGAAATCACCTTTGTTCATAGCGAAAGCGTTGTTGATTCTGCATTAGATATAGTTCAAATAAAAAGGCGTAAATATGGCAAGACACTCGGCTAAAATATCAGCAAAATATAACAGATAAAAAATTATATGATCGAAATAGGCAGCAGGAACGGTTTCATTCATATTATGTCTGTAACGAAAAACAAAGTAAACATTGACAAAATGGCTGATGACATCCGCGCTGAGCCGTATCTCTAGCTGAATTGATTACGCCACAACATCGGAACATCCCGCAACAACTGGGTGCAAAAGACTCCCACGAAGTTCGGTGTAGATCGAAAGCGTGGCCGCCTACTTGAACAGGCCGCAGCTCTCAACGAATGTCGTACTCTACTTCGAGCCGCCCAGACAGTTTGTACATACAGGGCATGTCGGGAAGATGCTTGTGGCCATAGCGGAAAACATGGCCAACGAAAGAGTCAACGGACGGGGAAAACAGAAGAAGGATTGATATAGAAGGAGTATAAGAGGTAAAGCGAGGGCGGCCGCACAGTTATACGCTCGTATAGCGGCGAGTGTGAATCAACAGACCACGACCGCATAAAGGCAACGAAAGGTGCTTCAAGGCCCAGTATTCCGTAGATATAAAACAGCAGAACTATGAGAGGAAAAGGAGAAGACGGAACTAAATCCTCACGAGAAAGTAGAGAACGGGGGTGTTAAGGATCTGATGCGACTACTCACATTGGACGACGAAACTCTCAGTCGACCAAACTGCAAAGAACTGGTGCTGACACCATCAAGCGACAGACTTTTCGACTGTGCCACGCCAGTTCCCTGGCCGTCTTGCAGCGACGATAAAGGTAGCTTACCCGAAAGTGTGTAGGGCTGTATACGCGTTGAACCAAAACACGAATGAATGTGCTATAACCACGACGTATTTTATGGGTGCATACATTTAGATGGGGCAGGGAAAGTGGGGAGCTCAGATGTGGGTTACACTGAAGCAACACGCCTTACAATGTGCAAGGGTCGGTTAAAACTACGATGAAGCTTCACAGACGGCCAATATCCATGTAGGGCCGTCCTGTCTCACGACCTTTACCGTGTACATATACTAGATATAATAATAATCATAATAATATGCACAGGTCCTGAAAAGAAAAACTTTTGTCATTAAGTAGGTATAAAGAAAACGTCCATATATTTAAAGGGAGTGATGGTTGAAGTTTTGCCTTTTCATTGCCCTGAAGATTCACCAGGCAGGATAGACGTATAAGTTTTTGTTTGTTTCTGTCTCTTTTTCTTTCACTTTGTCAGTGTAAGCACCTTCTATTTCAAAAAGCAATATACATGTATATGTATCTATATTTCGTTTTTGAATTCCAGTTGTATATAACTTTATTTCGAACGATTTGGTAAATGTTACAGTTACGTTGAACCTGTTACACCCGAAAAGTCGAACCTATGCCTCTCTTCGATTTTCTATGCTTGCCTACAACCTTAGTTAGCTTTTACTATAGTTGTTTTTCCAAAAACGTCAATATACACGCAGCGCATGCGATTCCGAAGTGGAAGTCAGACTTTTTATGTTTCGTATGTCTAATCGTGCGTGGGTTTAGTTATCAACTTAAGCTCTGTCCTTAATTTGAATATCATTTTAAATCTTATGATTTGCTGCGTTGTATGCGTTCTAAGTATGAAATAGATAAAGTAAGCTTGACATTAAATACAAATAGACAATTAGTTTTATAAATGGCTCGCATTTATAAAAAAAAATATAATTATTTTACCATAAAATATCTTAAAAAGAAAATTTATCCCTTTTTATGTAAAGCACGAAATCTAGAATCTGTTATAATTCGATGATATTCGGTTATAATTCGATATAACTGCGATGTCTTATTTATTATACGTTCTAGATGTATATTTTAATAATTTATCTGGCACGTGCAATGGTGAATGAGCTTTGAACAAACTAGCAGACCTATTGATATTTTTACACACGTTTCTCTTTAACAAAATAATTTTTTTAAGACAGCTACCTGCTTATAAGACTGACATTATACAAACAAGTGAAAATGCCTCTATGTAAGAGGTCACCGACGGAGGTACCTCTCTATAAGAAAAACATAATAGCCTGGTATTAGGTGCAAATAATGACATCAGAACACAAGAACGGAAGAATGACTTGAGTGGTTATTTATTTCAAAATGCCGAATTCATCTTCTCCGTCTTACACCAAAAAACCGGCTAAGCAATGTTAATGGTCCTGCGATAGGCGCAGGCGCGAGAGATGGCGGGGGTTGCGGCTGAACATAAACTGGTTGCATATACGGGTCCACATAGGGTTGTTGTGGTTGGTAAACGCTTGGCATTCGCGCAATATCATTCACTTGCAAAGTATCTTGTTGCGGTGCTAAAATCCAGAAACAGTAGCATCTTTATAAGACACTTAGCAATTGTCAGGAAGCAAAAATTGAAATAGCCAAACACTGAAAGCACAGTTAGCACCAGGACCTAAAACCGCTGCGAAATTTCACTATAATACGGTTTTTTTTTGGTTAAGAAAAGAACTGCAATGGGGGGTTGGAAAGTACCTTGCATTTCAAAATGTTTCTCCCTTGTGCATGCCTAAGAGAGAAACAGTTTTTTTTTTATAGTATTACGGCCCAAGAATCAAGCAACCGTATATGATATATTGGTTTTCTGGAACTTACCTGCACATACGACAGCTAGTCCAATAAGAATTGCTTTCATTGTACAACACAGGCAATGTCGCGCCATTGTGGTAGGCTTTCGATTTAGCCTTTACTTCATTTAAAACAAGTCTATTATCATTTAACGTTTGTTACGGTTTAGTATTCTCAGAGTCAAGAATCTGCCAAGATATAAGTCCCTTATATATAATCTATAGGTGCAACATACTGTGGCCTACGCCGCAATAGTTTGATCGGGACAGCTGTTTCATTACGTCTAAACTAATCGAGTCGTGACATGACCACTGCCATTAAGACTTACCCTTAATTTGCGGACGAAAGACAGTTACCTAATTATTCTTTCCATCAATGTTTATCAGCACCTTCGTTACATCTTAACAACATATCTAATTATTTCAGCGAGACAATTTGCTTACATAACTCCCGCATTGGGTGAATGTGTTCCAATGAATCTCTTTCAATAACGTTCCAACCTACGTAATCCCACTCTCAGCTAATGTTGTCTTTTTTGGTATTAACGAATACTTGATTCAACCATATGTAAGCAAAATTAACCAGTTTCTTAGTCTTTTTTATTTGCAAGATCGTTAATTTCTTTCATATTATCTATTTTGCATATACCCACAACACGTGTAAAAAAATCATATTTTCATAAATTACAATTTGAATGCAAGTTTGAAGTCTGTACTTACTACATTTGAGAAAAGCACATTTTTTGGTAGTGGAATATCTACACAGATCTCAGCCAGCTCTAACCCAAGCCTTATGCTTATTGCTCATCCGTTCGTTTCTATCATACTTCTCTATCATAATACATCTGAATTAGTATTTCAAATATACCAACAACAACCAAACCTCAAGTCTTTAACAAAAAGAACTCCTCATGAAAAGTTTAAAGGAAAAATATCTTTCTTTTTTATTTAGAATTTCATCTTGTCAATAGCTCTTTTGGCTCATGAGTCAGATTATCGAGTCGATCGATGTTTAAAGGAATAACTAATTTTCGAAGGCCCTTTGCTGTGCTACGACTGCGGGAAACGACTATTCAAAGAGAACGTAAAAATTAATATTAGTGCGTACAATTATATGATTAACGTTAGTTAACGCTACCGAACAACATAAAACAACAGCCCTAAATTGAACACTCATAGCTCCTCCGAATAGTAATTCTCATTATATTTCATTCAGATGAATTATCTTATGCTGAGCGCCTACGGGTTAAGCCCTCGAGCGAAAAAACAACACAAATTAGAATACCGAGCCAACGGCGACGCCTGCACAAGAAAATTGCGCTCGTCGTTTATTGTTTATATGTTGGATGGGTACATCATGATCCTAACGCGATTCCCCATGGCCTTCGCGGGCAGATTAACACGGAACTTCGCGCGAACGACTCCAGAATTACCGTGAGTACGGTATACCCGACCCCAGATGGCACGAACCTTCGTCTGCTGATCTCTTGACTTGCCAGGAACACGTTTAGAATTTTTAGCTCGGTAAAGGTACACGCAACGCTTGCCGACATAGTATTGGGCAGCCTGGCGACGAAGGCAACCTACAACAAAAATCGGATAATAGTGACGTAGTCAATTGATCGTAAACAACGCTACAAACGAACGATGCAGCTCAATAAGAGAAAGCTTTTGCTCACTTGGCTTTAATTCAGTCGACGTTTCGCAAAAGACGTGAGTTGCTAAAAAATCACAACTGATTTTAGGCCAGAAGTCGATACAGACCGCAGATCTAGTAAGCAAGTTGAAGTTTCATCCACAGACTTGAAGCTAACTCCTTAATTGGCCACGGTTTGACTAGATTCGCTGACGATATTAGTAGATAGTAACATTAAAAATCTATAGTGCTCTAATTTATTTTATGAGCAAACAAGCGTTTTCAATATAAATCAGAAGTATCTCACCATCTATTTTAAGGAGAGCGGTGTGCTCGCGCTGATTTCTCTGTCCACGCCGGAACCCGGTAAAGACGGCCTTTGCATGTAGGCGTACCCTCGGCGTAGGGCGCAGGTGCCGGACCTCCGACTCAACAAGAGCTGGAGCCTTTTTCGGTTCTTTTTTGGGCGCAGAGGCCGCTTGGGCCGGTGCTTTTTTCACTGCCTTCTTGGCTGTGTCGGCCATTTTAACTATTAAAATCCAGATCACAGTTCAGATATCGACACCAATACCAGAAAGCAACAAAGACACCTATTAACACATCACTGATGACAGTCTATGAACGTATGGCAGAAACTACGTTCTAACTAAGTTGACTCAATGGAATTCCAAGTTTTCCCAAGAACCATATGTCAAATACATTTATCGGAGATAAATCTACACATTGCCCCAGAAGTGATCGTACTGGCAATATATGGAAATCAAACTATTCGAAGTGTGAATGGTCAAAAGATATCGTCAATGTTCGATCTATATGTGTTTTTCCTAAGACGATTTTCTAAGGCATAATTTCGTTAAGACTAACGGCTCAGCAGCTTAATTTAGAAGTGCTAGTAAACATACTTCATATGGTCACGCATATCGTTATATACATGAATCCGCTCTAAAAAAATCTTTACATAAGTTGTTTACGCTGCAACCTATTTCACAGAATGAAAAAATTATTCTAAGTCAAGATGCCACATTCAATCTGAAATATTGTCACTTTGTCCTGTAAGCGTTTTCATCAATTTTTTTAACCGAATCAGAAATATCAACGGTTTCCAACGTGTTTAGCTCAGCTACATAGCTGAATGACAATCCAAACAAATCCGAACGTATTTTCACCAAAGTGACACAGAATCTCACTAAATCTTCTCAGCAACGATCACAAAATCTCGTGGTAGGCATGCTCCATTCATTATACCGAAATTTCGCCAAAAATATTATAAAATTGAAACACTGATCATCGTACCGAGAAATCAATATGGCTGAAAAGAACAAACAGGGCCGGAAAGGAGTTTGTTGTGGTTTCGATTCGTCTGTTTGTTTACAGCGGATCCAGCACTCCGCTAGCGAGAGGCTAAATTAAAGAAAATAGTGTATATTTAAGATTTTCGTTAGCAAATTAAAAGAGAACACAAGCAAACTTACCAAAAAGGGTAAGAGAAAGTATTTTATTTAAAACTCCTTATGACACCGTACAAACATCATAACCAGGTCAGATGATCAATTTCATGGTGTACGTTGAGCTAGACCTGAGAACTGCGAATTTCAGATACGACACCTTGGTTGATAAATTTGCAAACTATCCAGGTGAAGAAGTTCTGCTTTCTTTATGAAAGCTCAGTTATTTTTTGAATATTTTCTACATGAGTGACAAAAGTCAAAAAAGAAGTCGAGTGCCCTCTGCTGCCTCCATGGTAGGCCATACAGAATAATGAAACAAGCAAATAAATTATCGGATACTAAATAAAATAATTCAGCTAGTATTATTTTTCATAGCCGAATTTTACCATCAAAGAAAGCGATCCCTAAAATAAGTAAAACTGAATTTATTTTATTAATTCGCATATTTGGAAGTCGCCGCGCTCGTGAAAAGCGGGAGATTCAAAAATGCCAATAGAATATCTTAATACCTGGACAGAAAAACACCAAACAAAGAGAATGTATACAGTAGTATTTGTGAACTAAAATTTATTGTTTTATCGCTTTTGTAAACATCTGTTATACAAGAGCTTATATAAAAATGAATAGTAAATGAACAGTCAGTGTCCTACATGTGGTGAGACGAGAATGCTTGACTGAAGCACTTCTTGCTTTCACAAGATGGAAATTTGTGCCAATTTAAGAACTGGCGTTTTTCGCAGTTTGTTTAATAGAACACATCGAAGTCATATAACTGCTCGAGTTTTGCGCGATTCAAGATCATGTCATGTTACAATAGTTCGAAAAGAGGAGGAGACTCCACTTCTGGCTTATCTTCGAACTCGTATCCTGGCTACCGGGCCATTTACCGTACACGATTATATGGCCGATGTTCTTACGAACTCTCAGGTAAAATGCAGTGTCAATTTGATTAGGTTTGAACTTGAATGCTAAGTGATCTGAAAAACGGCAGAACACGTCTTCTTCTCTTAGGAAAAATGTCTTAAATATTCTCATGTACTTAACTTTATCATTTTTAACTATGTTATGTCACTGCTTACTAACCAATGTTGCTGAAGAAGTTACGCAATGGAGAAACTAGTTAGGTTTTTACGTCAACACCATGTTTACTCCCTCATACGTAATGCCCATTTCTATGCTGCAGTTTTATGGCGCCTTATTCCGCTTTAATTGAGGGCTTAGTTTATGGCTATCTTAGATCTACATGTAGTTCAGGTTACATATTAATGACTATACGTGTTTTGTTGAATAAGCCTACGAAAAAGCCTTGGATAAAATATTTTCCTCTGAAGGTCTACGAATTTTTGGGATGGCGGTACAAAAGCTATCGAATAACTGCGTATATCAAAAATCAATATCGCAATCGAATTTGTCATCCATACTGCTGAAACTTTTGATCATTCTTCGTGATGTTTCACATTGAGCTTCGATCACTGGATTTCGTCACTCGCTTGGTAGAGTACTGATTTCCGTTACCATCATACTACATTGATAAACCACATCGAACATCATTATTAACTATATTCAATATGTGCTTGCAGCAGGGATACTACATGCACCGCGACATGTTCGGGGCAGCTGGCGACTTCACGACATCTCCAGAAATTTCGCAGATGTTCGGCGAAATGATTGGCGTATGGTTCCTGAACGAATGGCTAGAGGCCGGCTCTCCACAACCGGTACAGATAGTCGAGGCTGGCCCAGGCAGGGGCACGCTCATAGCAGATATTCTACGCGTATTTTCCAAATACACAAAGTTAACGCAGTCCCTAACGGTGCACCTCATCGAAGTATCGCCGCACCTCTCGACACTTCAAGAGGAGCACCTTTGCGGTACGGCAACGGAACAGATCACAAGCCAAAACTACTATAAGGAATCAAAGACACGCACGGGTTCTTCTGTTCGATGGTACAAAGATATCCATTTAGTTCCACAAGGGAATTATACATTTTATCTAGCGCATGAGTTTCTTGATGCACTGCCAATACATAAATTTGAGCGAACAGATCAAGGCTGGAGAGAGGTACTTGTTGATTTAGACGACTCACCTACATCGCCTCTGCATCTGCGGCTTGTATTGGCTCCCGGTCGGACTCCTTCAACAGTTCTCATTGACCCGGGTGAGACCCGTAGTCACATTGAGGTTTGTCCGCAAGCTGGCATGTTCGTACAGCATCTGGCGAAGCGTCTTGAAGTCAGTGGAGGTGTTTTCCTTCTGGTGGACTACGGACATATTGGCGAAAAGGGAGATACGTTTCGAGCATTCAAAAAACATCAAATACATGATCCCCTGTCTATGCCAGGACAAGCCGACCTAACAGCAGATGTGGACTTTGCTTATTTGCGACGCTGCGTGCAAGATCAGGTGAGTGCGGGAGAAAATGCCTAAAACTGACATATTGCCCACCTTAGGCCTCGAGAAAACCACCCTACGCACTTAAACTACTATATTTTGATTATGGATTGCCTTAATGTTCGCCTTTTATTTAAGGGAGTCATAGCCTATCTATGATTTTCGGAGGCTTTTTAAGTTAAGAATGATGGTACTAAATTAACTAGCTGTATTCTTTTAACTCTGTCGAAAACCACAACAGAAGCTGCAGTTCGTTAAGCAAAAAAACGTCTTTCTAAAGTCAATGTGAATAAAAATTGGTTCGTATCCACTCGTTTAAAAGAAAATTGCTTTGTCTTCTAGTAGTATTTTCCAAAATACGTAGGCTTCCTATTTTACCTGAACACGTTGCTGCAGCTATTTCTCGAGAGCTCACATCGAGTAACAACCCTAACGAAAATATCTTTATCGGGTTAAAATTGCTATTAGGTGTTGGCTTTCGGCCCGGTCACTCAAGGAAGTTTCCTTAAATCGATGGGTATAGGCGTTCGTCTCAAGAAACTCCTTGAAACTGTTCGAACACCTGAGGAAGGTAAGCAGCTACTTAGCGCTTACGACATGCTAACTAATCCGCGACATATGGGAGAGCGATTTAAGTTTATGGCGATGTTACCGAAGAAAGTGGCCGCGACGCTTGATCGGAATGCACCAGCCGGCTTCGAAGATGCTAATAACGCTTTTAGTAGCGTATGACTTAAAATTTTGCACTTAAGAAACCCACAGTCCAGCTCCGGCTTCAGCTTAATGAGGGGCTCGTTAAAAATAAGATGATTTCGAAACGAGAACTTAAATTCAGCTCAAGAAGTGGATTATTCTTTATATTGCTATATTGGAATCATTCATGATACCAACATACGAAATGATGTATTTCATTTTTTTTCTTTATTTTATGTTGGGTCAACCTAAAAACTCAGATCTTGGGGGTTTGCAAAGGCAAATAAACCTTTAATAATTCAATGTTACCTAGAAGAGAGGTAGTTACAATATAATAAAATGTGAATGTTTCAAACAAAAAACGTGATTTTTTTTTACTTAAAGAGGTAGGCGTAGAAAATGGCCTGCTTTCTCTCTGAGTTTAAATTTACAGTCAAAAGTTATTATGATAACATGCTTTTACAATATTACTATAGTAACGAAAACAAAATTTTTAGACATTTTCATTTGAGTGCTCGTTATATAGTAAAAAGTATAAACCGCCTCAAATTACGACTTTAAATTAACTAAAATTTTCTATTTTTGTCTAATACAAGAGTTTAAACCTAATTTTAAATTATGCATTTATAAACTAAATAGGGAACAGGAATATAAACGTTACAACAGAATTCATTTGATATGTAAAACGGTTTTCATTCAAATTATTAAGGCAAAATGAGTTGCTTTATTTTAAATTAGACTCTTAATGCGCCGACTAATACATTTATTGGGATTACGCTCTTTCGAAGAAGAGCTTTGGGATAGATGGTACAGATTGGGAAGAATATTTATCATAGCATACCCCACAAAATCGAAGGTTGCGTATATACGAACTAGGATAAAAAAACTGACCATAAATTGCCGTATAATCGACGGAAAATAGAATTATATGTTTTATTGTTAATATATATACGTTTATTATTACACGTAAAGAGACTAGTGCAGCTGGAATAGGTTATTTTCTCATGCTTACGTCGGTTGCTCTTCCTTTTAATTGCTCGCTTTTTATTTGTAATATAATAATTATAACCCACATCTTCTACTTAATCATTACCTTGATCCTCATTCATTCGCTCGTTCGTTTATTTCATTATTTTTTTTATCACACGGGTATATACAGGCCCGCTGTTGGCACACAGAGGGCACGATTAGCCATCAGTTTTTAGTGGTCATGTTTTCGCGACACGTTACTCAGCGTATGCGCGAAAGCGAAGCTGAAGTCTCACTGTTAACGATCCGTGGATTCCACTTTCGTTATGCAGCTTTTCGTATCCTTGATCACGCATCATTACGACAATGATAATTATAACGATTTCTCCCCTTTCGTCCCCTATAAACACACGGCCTCGCTTTGTTAGTCCATCAGTCACGTAGTCGCGCACGGATAGCCGTATTACTCAATAGTGACATCTGAATTTTAAATAACATTTACACAGTTTGCGCGTAATTATACCGCCTGGCGTTAAAATTCTATATCTTTCTTTTTCTAGTTTTAAGTATTTTTTTTTGTCCCATTCATATCAATGTCGTTGAGAAGCAACTTTTCTGGTACTATTGTTGTTTCTACTGTTGTTGCTTTCGCTGTCCTTTGAAGTACTTATCGCTTTATATTTGTATAGTATTTAGGCTTCTTCTCGATTTGACGTTCAAGTTTGCATGAACCTCGACTCCAGTGTTGATAAGAAACACTATCCAAAGTTAGTTCCTGGCTTAGGAGTACATCGACATGTTTTGCAGATATGCTTGCTTTTTAGCGGTCGGCAATCAATGTATAGATACCTTATAATATCATTTTAGTAACGTGTAGTAAACATTTATAAATGTATGTCTTTGTTTACTTTTTACGTATAAGATATACAACTTGAAATGGATGTATGCATTTAATACTGTTTTTTGTTCCGTTTGATTGTGTTATATTTATGTGTGTGTGTGTGTGTTTTTCTTTATACTGCGATAAAAGTCGTTTGTGTGACACTCATCGCACATTCGTCATGCAAAAGGCATGTTTACGCTAACAAACAAGTGGCGTATTAGTTTTAACAGTCTCATATCACTATGTGTTTCATATATATAAAACAAAAATGAGACTTTACCATTAACATGGTCACCACTACTATGCATATTTATGTATGCATGAGCGTGCAGTAAAAGCAACAATCTATCTATTTGGGGGTAACGGCGGCTCATTTGAATTTCGTTCCGTTACGTTTTGTTACATATTATCGTATAGCCACTAAGATTTCTGCATTGGATAAAAAACAGCTGTGCAACGTAAAATCAAGGACAAAGGGTAGTCGTTAATGGGTCGTATATTTATAGAATACCGTATCACAAATCACGTCGACTTTTGCACTAAAAGATTGTTTTAGATTAGGCAGCCATTATTAGCGTTTTAGCAACCTATTGATTCGAAGGAGGAAATATCAGAACAAGCATTTCTAGGCTACGGAATGCATAATTTGGAACTTAAGGGAAACTGGGGTCGTAAGACGTTGCATTAACTAAGACGTATTCTACGTCCATGGCCTCGATCAGTGAAAAAAAATGATCGAATGTTACCAAACTTTTACACAACTACAGGTAAAATGAGAACTCGATGTGTGGTAGTACAGACCACTGTGTCAGCTCAAGATGGCGAATTCTGATTTGAATGTGTGGTCAAGTTCACGTGCGTGTCGACATATTCAGTTCCCAAACTAGCTTAGACTGCCAACCTAGACCAGCTTAGATCAAAACGAGCTTATTTTTTCAAACAGAAATAAAGAGACGGGAGGTTACTGATGTGTGCGCGACTGAACCGTTCGAGAAAAGTTAGCGCCTGACAGGCCTTTTGGTCATCACCATCTTTCTTACCTTTTTTCACCATTCACAGGTTCAGCCGCTTCATTTCCCGACCAGACGGGACATGGGAACTAACAGATTCCTTCTTCTTCTACCTTATAATGATGCTTCCCCGTGTTTAAACGGGATGCTAGTCTCGCCTAAGCATTCAGTTACTCTAAACTTCTCTCTGGTAGCCTGATGTAATGCATTTGGCTACTTTTGCCAAATTAATAAGCGTGCCCGTTACGAAACCGGCGATACCAAAGCACATGATAAGCACATTCTTGATGACCATAGCATACCATCGTTTTTTACTCATCTCGTCATCATCGTAAAAGGTAAACAACTCAATTAGCGGTGGAATGATTAAAGCTAACGAGGATGACACAAGCGCTCCGACAAGTGAAATAAATAAGTCCAGCTCCGGAATACTCATGGCTAAGATGAACGTAAAGGTCACAAGAGCTGTACGTAGGCCTAATTCAATGTAAAGTAGCTGGTGCGGGGCGCACCGGGACGCTAGCTGAAAGCGATCCTTTAACCACGGCCAGAAGATTTGCATCGGCACGTACATTTGAAGGGCGTACGAGAGAAAGATCGAGATAGCGAAGATCCCTCGAACCGTCTCACTTAACCACCCGCTGTCGAAGTTCAAAGTGATTGAACCCTGGATCGCCTCACCGTATTTCAGGTAGCCGAAAAACCCAACTGCTGTGTACAGGATGACGACAAGTGACATGCCCGTATTCATGACACCGAAGAGGCCTGCAAAGTCCTGTGGTCTTTCCATCTCGTTCTCCAACGGAAGTACCTGAAAACGAAATTATCTACGGAGTTAGTTTACGAGCATAAAAACGTAACACGAGAAAAGTTCTGTTTCAAAAAGGAATCATAATTTACTGTACCAATGTTACCGATTAGAACATGTATATAAAAGAAAACACAAACAACATTATTATACAATCATAATTCTTAATTTTTTTGGTTAAAATTAGCCCTAAAGGATAAAAACAAGTATAAAAACAATTTGGCAGCTAAAATGTTGTCACAATAGAAAAGCAGCCTCTTATTATTACAACTATATTTCGATCCAGTAGGTATATTTTTACTCACAATTCCAATGCCTTCAAAGGCATAGATTGCGGTTCCAAAAAAGAGCGGCATTTTTGAAATGTCTTTGTAAGTATCACGTGATAATATATTGGGCAGACCGTCCTTGAAAATTATATAAAAAATCAGAACCATGCCGCCCATTTGAAGCACGTTGGCTACCGTTGAAGCAATCGCAAGAGTCTTGAGACTTCGGATGTAGTTGTACAGGATCATTATCGGTAGTATTATTGCGAGATAAGCATAAATCGGCAAATTTTTCCCTCTATCTAAATGAAGGACACCTGCAAGCGCAAATCGTAGAAAAAAAGTGTACATATAATATATAATGGGACAGTGCAGTAATACTCGCTGAATACTTGTCTAAGGATCAGTTTTGTTAGAACAGGTTGAGGAAAAGCGTTTTCTTACAACTGTCTCAGTGTCAATAGTTTACCTGTTATATAATGTCAGATGATAAGTGAAAGATGTTTTCCAGAGCGCTGGTATTGCTATTAGATTGCTACATCGATTCGAAAAAGCTATCACAGCATAGCGCATGATTCTTATTTCTATTTCCCTTAGATCGCAAACATAGGTAACGAGGCCACTTAGGGTTATACAGCATAAAGAACACCAGAGTATCCCTGCTCACGAAAATTAAACATATTTTTAAGGGGCTAGTTAGGAAAACTCCGATACCCCAAATCCTCATGCGGTTACACAGACTCCGTATTTCATTACGGATTCATGCGGAGTATTGATCAAGTTCTGTTTGGAACGAAATATTAACGTATACTTCTCTATGCCGTTGACTACTAGGAGCTTTCCATTATAAGATTGTTGATGCCAGACATGTTGAAATGTAAGACTGAGGGGAAAACTCACCTTCTGCAACTTTCTGTACACTGGTAGCAACGAATACAAAATACACACAGCAGAAGCCAATTTGTGTTAAAATTAGAAAGCCGTTGATGATTTTTCCCGCTACTCGTGAATAGGGCCGAAGTCTGTACGGTCCGCAGGCGACAGCCTCCTGAGTTACACCAGCAAAGTCTAACGATCGAACTTGTTTTCTGAAATTATAGAGTCGTTATATGCAGTGTGTATTATTACATTAAATAACAGCTAATGTTGCGCCATGGACTACTATTTCATCACTCACATCTAGGTAGCATTACATTTGATGATAGAATACGCGTTAAAAAATGTCTTGTGTATCATAACGAAGTATCTGATTGTCTCGACGACAGGCCTGAAGATGAAGTGCAAGGAAACGATGAAAACAATACTTTGGCTCTATCTCATTTAATAGCAATGGTGGAATTAACGCCTACTATTATAGTCAGTGTTGAACATGACGACGGATTTCCCTAAGTGATCCTCTTAAAAGCCTTTTTTGCTTTCCCGTGCTTTGCTATCGAATGTGTTCGTTTCTGGGACAAAGACGTACTTCTTTTTGTAAAGGGACTGCACACTGTTTTATAGGAGCACAACAAAGGATCTCTATATAGCAGGTTGCTGCGTTAGAGTTAGATAGAAGCTAGAGCTAACGTCTTGTATGGGAAGGACAAAAATAATGAATAATTGCTAGATTGTCACACACATTGTATCTACATGATAATAATAGTAGAGTTAGGGATATAT
>NW_019211454.1:2752707-2762251 GCF_002443255.2 Varroa destructor | reverse complement strand
ATATTACTACCGATCAGATTTTAATAATTCTTCTTTCTTAATTTGCCTTCATCGATAGTAAATAATGTTGCTTTCGATAATGCTCGAACCGTGTCGAACAAATAAATATACGAACCTTTTTGATAGGATCCTGTTGCACCGCAGTAACATATGCATGCAATGGATGCAGATGATACCGATCAAGATGATTCCGGCGGAGCCGACGAGAAGACCGGCGTTGGTAAGTGCCGAGGGCATAGCTAACACACCTGTGCCAATGTTGCCCTTCAAAAGGTGCATCATTGTTTGACCATTCCTAACGAAAAAATTGGATGAAGCATTGAAATAGAGTACTTAAAGAAATACTGTTTATTTTTTGATCCCGAGCTTAGTCTGTGGGATTTAATTGCATAGAATGTAGCGAAGAAAGATTACAATTATAGATTTGTTAATACTTATACATGCCTCTTTCAAGTAGATAGGAAAGATAGGGCCATTAGCTAATGTAAGCATACAGGAATAGAGCCTCATCGACGTATAGGTTACGACTAAGTATTTTTGTCAGCAGAAAACTTACGTGGTCAAAGAGTGGTATCTTGCTCCATTTCCTCCCATTGAGATGTTATCGGCTACCGATTCGGCGGGAGCACCTGTTTTACCGCTCTCGAGCGAACTGACCGAGTTCGTCCGTAAGAGGGAGTCCATTTCCCGCTTGTCTTTGCCTGTCATCGCCTGAATAAAAAGGAAAATCCAAATCAAAAGAAACAGAGTTCGCAGTCGCTTGATGTCACGAGCTAGTAAACTATATCCTATGCTTAAAATACGGGAACGAGCAACTGTTTCAGGTATTCTATTGCCATAAACTTCTTAATGTCTGGTTACCAAATCTTGTTTGCAAAACTAACAATCGCCAAGTGTTCTTCATTTAATTATATACGACTAACTCAAGTAAGTCTATATAGTCGAATCTGTTTAGTCCGTGTGTGGATAAAGCGCACAGCGTTGTAAGCATCTTTCCCGCCGATATTATTCATGCCGCTTATCTTCATGAATACAAACACTACCTCGATAAGAGCGAAGACCCGAATAACAGGTGGCATAGACCTACCCTGGCTGATACGACATCCGTCACGGATACATGCAGTACGTTTCGACTGCTTCTAATGGGCGCACGTTACAAACGATTTCATGGCGCCAGTAAAACCAGATAAATCTTAGAGGCTGGTCCAGCAGCGAATGCGCATGAGAGGACTAGTTACGTGTGTTCCACTATTTTTTCAACTGTGTCTGCGTTTATTATGGATGTCACCGATGATTTAAACGTGACGACGACGAAAATATATCTATATCGTAAGTGTCAATTTTTTCTCGAAACTCAGGAGGATACATTATTCAATGAAGACATTTCCAATGTCTCTGATGAACAAAAGGCCGCGTCGATTAGGGTTGCCTATTAATTTGTCTCGAAAAATCTATTTGCTAGACAAGTAAGAGAGTAAACAAAACTGTCCTTGCTCCAAAAACTCCAAAGGTTAGGATTTCTATCAGAATTATTTTTTGTGCAGCCTAATGAGTTCCGTCGTTTATGGTGGACCTCAGTTTTTAGCAGAGAGATTTGTAAAGCAGAAATCACGGCCAGAAGAAAACCATATTGAACACGATTAAAAAAGATTGAACGGGCTTTCTTGACTCTGCCGAATGGTTCTCTCTAAATAGGAACTCCACCAGCTGCTGTTTAATATGGGACTGTTAGCGTCATGTATGAGTTTCCTAAACTATAAATAATATTTACATATAAATATTAATATTATTTAAAAAAAATCTCTAAAATAAATACATAGAAAGATGCGTTACGATGGCTTGATCCGAGGCACGAAAGTGCCCCGTTGACTATATTAATTAACCAGTGGCTGGCCTTAGACAAGTTAGTATCGCGTACGCTAATGAACATGTGAGTTGTCAAATTGTGCTGCGGATCGTTCTATAATGAACCGTACGTGTTAGGACGGGGCACGTAGAGCCAGTCACCGAAGGGTAGAGGATGATTTGCTCCCGGGGGGGTATCTTGTAAGGCCCATTAAATCCAAAGATTTCAATAACGAAATTTGTATAATAATGCGGACTGCATTGAAAAGCTTCTCATTTTGTCACTGCTATTAACATCCATATTACTATATCTGCTATAGACAGAACGCGTATTTCACGCACATATACAACGTTTTTATGTGAACAATCCTTTTATAGACAAATTCTATTGGTCGAATGGCACAATAATGCGGTCGACCCGGGCAACAGAGATTTCGCTATCTTGGCGTGCTCAATTTCTACAAACAAGCCCAATGATATACAGCGCGTTTCTATTGGCAAATGTATTTGAACGACTCGTATTCACGCATCGTTTGTGTCGACTGCTATACACCGGCCTGTCGCAACTTCTCGCTGATAGAAATCCGATGCCTCTTTGCCGTAGTAGATAGGTACAAAAGCACAGATCGTCACGCGTACACATCACGAACATTGAGCTATATCAGGGACGCATTAGGTTCAAAGTTCAATAATCGTTTGTGATGCTTGCAGTAGTTGTCGATATGAGCTCTGTATGGGGTAAATTCTCGCAAGGGGCGCTGAGGAATTCTTTATCCATGAATACCTCGTGGTCTATGAAATTGAATCAATGTCCCTGCGCGTCACTAAATAGGGGGCACTAAGGAGGTTAGCAATGTACAAGGAAAATTTCCAGGAGATATAAAAAATCAACCTGCGCTTGTTCCTTTGAGTCCTTGAGTAAATTTTAGGTTCAGATATATCTCTAGCGCTAGATCAGCATTGTTTTTAGATATAAGCTTGTTTTGTTTTGCTGTATTATAAACCATTAAATGAGGCCAGTGCGCTGCTTAGAGTCCTGCTAAAAACACATAAATATTACAAAAAAAGACCTGGTATGAACGCAGTTTTTTTTTACTATAAGTACTGAATACAATGGAAAGCCCCCACTTATAGACAGGAGAGCTTTGAATTCAGTGCATAAAACTTATTAAATGAGATTCGGCGATCCTAGTTTAACGCACAACCTCTACACCAAACTGGCGTAACTGAAGCAAATATCATTGGGCTTAGAACCTCACTTTAAGAACAAAAAATTAAATTGTCGGAAAAGTATTGATTGGTTATGAGCTAAAATTGGTGTCGATATTTTTTATACTTTAAAATAATATTACTAACGCAAATATGGACCATTCTGATCGCTGACCCTTTGCAGTTTCCTTGGTAACACCATAACTTTATCATTATCGAATCTTCATCAAGGCGACTGAAGTGATTCGGACCACAGGCAGTACACCAACAGACGATATATGGCTTCTAGTGAAGTCGGTCGAATAAATAGCTTCACTCAACACGACAAACAAATAGTGCCACGCGGCGTATCATCACCACCACTACTATACACATAACTAAGCATGCACAGGCAGATGTACGTAATATAATAGGTGATCGGTTTTTCAGCCAAAATGAAAGCAAATGTTTCCTTTTATATTTTAAATTAACACTAGAAAACTATATATGTACCATTTTAAACGATAAACTTCAGCTATTTCCTAGTAACGCCACTGTTTCATCACTGTAGGATTATTATAGTGTCAGGGCCAGGAATTGTAGCCAGTGATTGTTGTACCGTTCCATTGAAATTAAATCAATATCATTAAGGATACGCTGCGGAGACCGAAACAGAGCATTGTCTCATGGTGTACGATCGGCTATACGGCAGATATGTTAAAATTTCCATCGAAGCTCTTTCAATTTATGCCTTTTTTTTAGCTAAATATGTGTGCAGTTTGGTATGGTGGAAGCTAACGCCTTTTATGTTCATTAGATCCCATTGTTTCCTTCTCTATAGTTTGTAGTAATCTTGTTAGCTTTTGAATCAGTCATCCTTCTAGGGGGTAGCTTCCTGGTAATTTTCGATCCCACCGAACAGGTACTGGGGAACTGGACCTTATTTGTCATCCGTCTGATCCTTGTCACAGATTGTGAGGCAAGTTTTTTAGTTTGTTTTTTTTTTGCACGTAATTGTTGTATGTGATCTGCTTTTCGTCGCTCATGATCAGTTACGTTAGAAATTCTTCGATTTGGGAATTTCGTAGACGGAAATAATAACGCGAATAGTTTAAAACTGTTAGGCGGTGACTCTTTAGTTTTTTAGCGATGTCATCAGTACTCACATATCAGTCTTTCGCAACCAATTTATCGATCTTTTCCATAATTGCTAGCCCAATACGAGAAGCATTTTCATATAAAAATTTCAAAAGTGTTTTGGACAGTTGTTTTTAGCGACGTATCCTGATAATAAAAAACACAGATTTTTTGTCGGTTTGAGTAGCATTTATGCCTTAAACGTAGTAAAATTAATCAAATCATTGCAGGAGTTTTATTTTATGTCTGAATAAAGACATTTCAACATCAGCATATCTACTACTGTCAGATTTCAGCCTTGAAATGACACCAATGCTGACCCGATATAACTCCGATTTCGTGATACGATCAATATTTTTTTGATAACCCAATACATACATGGTATCACTCCGCCGAGGCGAATTTTAAGCGATAGATGTCCACACAACAAGGGGTATGCAACCTGTACCTAACTTTCCATTTTAAAAGGTCTTAACCTTCTGTGAATAAGACACGTCTAGTGAACTTCTGGGAAACACGATAGCAAACAAGTGAATAAAAAAATACCTTCATAAACTTATTTCCGATCCTAATAAGCTAAGGCCTTATTTCAACTTTATAAATACATATGGCCTGCATAACGCAGTACTCTCTTGCTAGTAGTAAATCCTTATGTAAGCAACCAGTTACATTCTCTTATACTAACCAAGAAATGGTTTCGACTGTTAAGCACTGATTTGTTAGCCGATATCCTTCCACCTCCCATATAGCTATTTATGCTTGGTGTGGCCATCTTGCCATTAGCGGCGGCTCTAATTAGGGAGTCCCTTTCTTTGTAGATCATCGCGCGGGTAGCTGCTTCGTTTATATATTTACTAGCCCGCTTGTATGAAGCGTGTCCATAAACACAAAAGAGATCACACTACAACAAAGCAACACTAACTCACTGCTTTATTCGTCACTATCATAAGCACAGCAACAGGGTGTAGTTTCAAGCTCGTTATGTAGACGCTCCTATTGTGGTCACTACAATCATGCGTTGAAAGGCACTGTTATTATTTAACTCTCACGATGGAACGTCAGACTTCCTGCAGAAAAAGCCGAGGGATCCTGCGAGCCTCGGAGAGCTGTAAAAAAAAACTGTGCACTCTAGTGCAAGATTCGTTTTCACTACAGCAGATTCGTGCCTCGTAAACTTTGTTTGGTTTAGTTCAAATGGAATTCGCGGACTGATCTAATAAGCGTATATAAATAAATATATGTAAGCTATTTGACGATCAGAATATAAAAAGCTGGAGTTTGACTAGTTTAATATCACTCGCGCAACAGCCCCTCTCCTTCTAATCGACGGAGGAGGATAAGGAAAGTACGTTCGCGCAGTCAATGACATTCGATGAGATCGCTTCTCAAAACGGCCACCGATTTGTTTCCATCGACGTTAAACCGAGGCGTTGACGCAGCGAAGCCGAAGTGCGTTAAATGCGGGAACAACAATAACTAACTCCGTGCGCGGTGGACCAGTCCTACCCCGTGTCGCAGTCGCTTGATGACACGAAGGGAGAGTGTCTATCGATAGCGGGTGGGGGGGGGGGGGTGTAGTTACCGATGTCGTCGCTTTCCAGCAGCGCCGTTCACGCGCCGTCGTCATCGTCGCCATCACCGCAATTTTGCATTGCTTTTTCTTTGGAGCTCGAGGGGGAAAGGGAGGTAGGGATGTTTGAAGACTACTGGAACATGTTGGCAGGACACACTCGGCGTGTGTGTAGATCTATTTGTGTATGTGTGTCTGTAAACCGAGGTCGCCAGTGGAAGATTTTTTCGCCCCGCACGTGCGAGCGATCTCTTAGCAAAATCGCGGTGCGACTCTGCAATTGGACGCCTTTCCGCGATACGTTAGCTCAGCTGAACGGGTGACGTCAGCGCCAGTATTAGCAACAGCAGCGGAAACACTAAGTGTAGCTCATATAAAATAACCAAACAGATGCCGCTGGCACTGCGGCCGACGCTGCTCACTTGTTGACCCTGTATACGTCTCCGTACCGAGGTGCTATATAGGCCGAAAACGCTGAGGACTGCTAAGTGATGTCATCTTGCAGTCGGTCGCCCAATACACTCAACCCCGTGCTACTCAATTCTTCAGTACCAGGAGACAGTAACAAAGAAAAATCCAATCGCCAGTTGCTACAGCTCTCCTTTACGGTCATACCTATTGCACCTTCTTGTCATGACGAAGTTTTTGTTTCAGCTATTACACCAGCATCATTCCATTAAAGCACCTCAACATAGAAGATCCCTTAGTCTTTTCCCTCTCTTCAACCCGTTTCGTAGCATTGCCCCCGACAAAACCCCTCTTTTAGAAGTTCTGTAATCGGCATCTGCGCTAAATTCGTCCCGGAAACACGCAAGTGATACACGAGAATCTCGGCTTTCACAGCCAACACAGACAGACGCACAGGCGGGACGCGCGACAGGTACACAATTAGGGAGCGACATAGGCAGACGTCACTCCTATCTATCACCTACGCTTTATCCGTCACGGTAGCAGCAGGAAGAATGAGTAATCGTCAGTGCGAGACCGTCTTGTACTTTGCTATGTGTGTATGCATATGTTGACACAATACGAATGGAAATTTATTGATGGTTTGGCCGGCTAAGCCTCGGAATGCAAGCGACGGGGGGGTCGCTTTTGTAGGTCCCGCCAGCCACACAAGCTGTATGAATGAAGAGAGTTTGGCCGCTCTAGCTTGGATCAAAATTCTCGAAAATCCGTTCCGCCACCTACAGATACGTGTGCCATCTGTCAGGGACAGATTGTGCAGAAAAAAAACAGTGGCAATAAAAAGAAATGACTGACATTGTAAAAATGGTTTCTGTTATATCGCAGTAGACCCTCAAAGTCGGTAAAAATGACTGGCGACAAAAAACTAATAGCCTAAGATTGTAACGCTGCCCGACCAATTGGCCGTTTGAGCCACCCTCAATTAGGGCTATAAAAAGAACTCTTGCAGTGCAGATTTTCGGTAGAGTGCTTCAAAGGTCAGATAAAATCTCTTCGAGAATAATAATAGTAATGCGAAGAAATCTGCTCGGTGTCATTCGCTGCCGAGTTCTGCAACCACAAATCGTTCTTAATTCATAGGCGACGAGAAAATATTCACCGGAAACTAAAAAAACAGGTGTCCGCGTGTTAAATGTTGTATCCAGTGGTGAGACACTGTGCCGCCATACCTCTTGCAGACGGGTGTATCTATGCGTGTAAGTCATGGCGTAACAACGTCGGTTTATTCAGTGATACTATTACAAAGGGCCTTAAAAACAGAAATGGTTTTTAAAGTGAATAGCTTATTCTCCGAACTGAACCCGTGATTAAAACGATAACAATTGCGTTAAATAAACAGGCCCGTTAAAAATGTCCTCGTCGGCAAATGCAACAAAAAAACTACTCCAATAAACCATCGATATCAAAGTTTGTTCCAACATATCTCTTCTGACCTGTGCCATTCCTTCTCTATTCTTTTTTTCGCTACACGAAGAGATTGTTCAGAATACGAGTTAGACGGCGTTCACAACTTCGGTTTCTGCCGCGGTAAACGCACAAATTTCTGTCAGACAAAAAGCTTTTAAATGAATATGTATACCATGAGCATGTACAACGACACTCATACGGAATGTGCACATAACACACACCTAACAAACGCACATATGTAAAACATGCACTCCATTTTACGTCAAATATATTCATCTCGATATTTTGCCATAACGAACGACTGTTACATTAATTATTAAGACTATATACCGATCTCGCGAAAAAAAACCCGTGTTAGCAGCCCAAGTAAGTAAAAGAATCATCTGCAGAGGGAAGTCTCTGTGATCTGTACATAGTAACGCCAGTTTGCTACTAGTGTTTGTCGTAAGGAACAGACGGAAGTTATCGCTTCATCTGACCACGAATCGCCTGACGTCAGACGGTTCGTGGTCGTTTTTTCGAATATTCAGGTTTGATTTTGGCTGCACGACTTCGTCGGACAGTCGAGTAAGCATTGGTAAAACTCCATCGCTACTAGTGTATTAGGGAAAAATGTTCTTTGTCAGCATTAGCTGGTGTTAAGAATTAATAGGAATATATTAAGCTAACATACGGCTCATATTTACGCTTATGCTGCTTAAGTTTACAAATCGCAGGGTGGGGGGCAAGCCCTGAGCTTCTCTCTGTTGGCCTTCGGTTTGTTAAACCTTTACAAGGGTGACATGCTCTAATTGCTGGTAAGTACACGTTGTACTTCGATTCGAGGGCAAAGCATCACCCACACAAGCCAGTAGCATGATCCAGGTAGTAGTAAGCTAATAAAGTTACGACATTATGCGGATATGCCTAAAACTTCGCAATCACCCCTTATTCTATGAAAAACTCATTATTCCTAAGCATTCTTACTTTTAGAACTACGAGGCATAGTGGCCTTCAGATCCCATTTTTATTGCTATTCAACGCCATTAATACGTACGATAGGCTACTTTTTTTGCAGTGTGACGCTTCGGGCGACATCGAAATACGCGATACCTGTAAGCAAAATAAACTCTATTCTTCCGGGATTTTTCTGGTTGTGCATAAATCTGTATCTTTTTTTTAGCGTTAATTTATTTTGTTCTTAGCTGAACACCAACATACGACCACATCGTCATACTTAAGAAACAAGAGAAACTGTTTGAATTTTATTAAATAATAAGAATTCTTCAAAGGCGTATGAAGTAGAAGACGAAATGAAAGACCTGCTTGGGCCTCAAGAGTTATTCTCACCTCACAATTCGCTTTATCTATGTTTTCCCTTTTGCTGCATCCGCCGCAACTATACGCCGATCGGAAAAATTATTATCGGTGGAGAAACATTTTGAAATTTGGGACACTCTGAAGGTGCCAGTGATCTTTCCTCCTATGTAGTTGCTATATAGCGATCCTTAGGCTGTTTCGTTGCTTTTTGACCTATTATAGGACAGTTTACAAATAGTATTCAAGGAAATACCGAAGAAGAAGTCACTCATGCGACAACTACGTTTCCAACATCTTGATTATTATGTTTCTGGCTTACTAATTGTTACATTAGAAGTACACATGTTTTGAATTTCTGTGGAGATTTCGCTTGTCTCCATCATTTACCAAAAGCATCTACGTGAATCAACAAGTCTCAAAGGCAAAGAAAATTAAGGGTACGGCCATCGATTGATTAGGAAGCACTTAAGGGGATAAGTAGGATTCCCACGTGACTAAAGCTGAACGGGTCACTGTAGATTGACTATTCATTGGCGCACAAAAACAATCCTACCTAAGGTTAAACATTTTTACCGAAGAAAAATCTTGAAGGGTACAAGTGCTATCACAAGAATGATAACGACTTGACTG
>NW_019211454.1:2727495-2752607 GCF_002443255.2 Varroa destructor | reverse complement strand
ATAATATATACATCAGCTCGCTTAAAGCATTCATGGCACCCGAAAATTTATCGTGGTAATTCGTCGAAACGCATAGTTATACGCTAGGTCTGTTGGTTTTGAGACTAGATGGTATAATCAAAAAGAAAATCAGGTTTGACAATGTCATTCCTTTTCTGGTACACTATTCTACATAAGGTAGAATAGTAGTAGATTTCGCAGTAGTAGAACGCAGTCTGTCATTGACGACAGAATCAATAACGGTTCAGACTCATTTTCGGAAATCTCAGCACGTTTTTAAGGTCGGCATTTGTTTATCGTTATCGTTAATTTTTTTTTTTATTAGAAATGCTCGCAGCTAGTTAATGGTCGAGATCTTGGTCCTCGTTACTAATCCGAATTGATTTCCTAGATGATCTAATCTACTCGGATAACAGCTACCCATTGGAGTTCTCTGAATAATCAACGTAACACTTCCACCAGTTGGCGTTAGCTGCATCGAGCGTGTTCACCCATACGAGATTAGGCGGTGGAACTTTTGATATTTCAATTGCCACCAAAAAAGAAGAAGTAATGTAAGTCATCGCAACTGTACAGGATATCAGCTTCACGTTTTTTCATTTAAGCTTATTGAAGAAAACTTCAGTTAACTGATTAGCTGAACAACCAAATCTTAATAAAAATGAAAGGAAGAAAAGACAGTACAACTGGCGTGGAATGGGTTATTGTTAATGCGGCGTATCCATATTACTCGAAACGGATTTGAACAAGCAGTAGACCTTTTCTTAAGGAGGACAGTTGAACTGATGCACAGAACGCTGAAAGATGTTGAACTCCGACAAGAGGAGATACGAGACGGATAGTTTTAGTTGTATAGTAGCAACAAAGAGGTCGACGGTCAAAAAGATTATTGAAGATTTTTTTAATAAAGAAGCGTTAGAAGATACTATTCCCAGTGGGATAGTTGCGCTTGGTGTAGCTGGTCACCCACGCGATGATGTAGCTCAGTAAAGTATTGACCCGTTCGTGACCGGCGTTTCCCAGTCAGCTGCCCGTTCCGGCCTGCCAACGTATCGATTTGATAATCCGAGTGTAACAATTAGAGCGGTCTACCAATAGAAAATGACGAGAAGCCACGATTAGCGGTCGGTAAAGATGAAGCAGTGGATTGGAAGGATTTCGTTACCTGCTTATCAGTTACCGGTGTTGGGGAGATGAAATTAACATGGGACGATTGCCCTGACACGTGATGCGTTTCGAACTTCTCGCAACGAGTAAACTCCCCTATTCCCTTCGATTTTGCGTCAAGGGCACCGTTTAAACACGTTACAGATAACTTTGCCCAGTGTGCCATTGCTTTGTTCGATGTACTTTTCTATTACATGTGAAAATAAACTTTTATAATAGTTTATTAATTTATACAGCTGTTCATATTTGCTGTTCTAGAGGAAATCAAGTTGACTATCATATATTGCCGCCAATGAGCACAATCAAACACTGAGCTAAAGCCGTCGCAGAGGAAGAACGATCGTCTTTGCTGGTAAACTAATAGTCGGGTGTTGGTTTAAGGCATAGATTTTGAATGGGTGATGCGTCGTCACGTGATCGCGAGTGGTTCGGGTAGCCGGAAGGGTCGGCCTCATGACGAGTGTAACCAGCACGCATCTGTTCTAACGAGACTGGATGTACGGACACGTCTACTGTTCATATATAATCGAAATACTGGGTCGCCGATGAAGTATAAACCGTTTTGCTAGTTTAAAATCACATATCTCAGGTATTATGGATTTCAAGTCATTTCAAGGAAAATGTCCACCAACAAATGATAGTGTTAGATTTCCTTTATTTAGACTTGAACTAGATCCCTTTGAAGGTGAGTGAGGATTCGCTGTATTACGATAAAAACACAAATCCTGCCTAGCCCTATCTGTAGACTGTGCTCTTCATGGACTACAGTAAGAAGGGGCTCGTTGTTTAAGGCCACACAAACTGACAAAAAAAATTAGTCGTATCACCGAAACTCTCCAGAAACACAAGGCGAAATCGAACCATTTCTAAGGCGATCAGTCGTGGGTGATGAAACGTGCGAATAGCAAAAAAAAACTAAAAAATATGCCTTACAATCTGTTTCAAGTCTAGGGTGTCGCCGAAGAATGTAATGTTAAGTGTTTGACGGGATGGGAAAGGAATCAAGCTGCCGCCTGGCGAAACAATTAATTCTGCCCTATTTTAACAACCAATAAGATTAGAATAAGCCATTGGAAAAATCGACCGGAGCTAGTGAACAGAGAAAGCATCGTCTGTAACGTACATTCTTATAGCCCGGACTTTGTACCATGTTCCTGCAGAACGTCCTTAATGGTGCAAGCTCATTTGAAATGAAGGGATGCCAAAATCACTGTGGCCAAAAACCACAGAAGTATAGCAGACAGTCACAGAACGCCATGGCGCATATCAAGTTTAGCAATATTACTTGAAAATATGAAAAAAATGCTTTAGTTCTGGCTTAAGACCGGTCAGTATTTTTTCAACGACCCAATGGAACAAGCTCGAGTACTTTTTGCGATAAGCTATTGATTTAAAGACATACGCCTGCACACATACTTTAGTAGCCCAATTCTACCCGCATCGAATCGCATCAGGAATAGTTACACGCTGTCAAAAAGGGTTCGTAAGTGATGGTAAGGCCACTTTGTATTTGGGGAAAGCACTTGCCAACCTCAACCGAACCTCTGTCCTCGAAGAAATAACTAATCTATAATTGAGTTTCACTAACAGATTTACAATAAGACCTAGTTCGTCACGATTTGTTAAGTAACGGTCAATGGGTACGTTCTGTTTCAGCTAAATAGATACCGCTAATGTTGAATGATCAACATGTGCTAACATGCTGCTAGGTTTAATTTTTTATTTTTACTTTTGGAACATACATTCATACGCATCTCTTTCTAATCCTACAAAGTATATTCAGAGGGAATCTTTCGATCCCTACTACATTCGATGCTTATAAGAAGAGGGAATTTAGATTTAGAACAATTCGTCAACGTACCTTGTTTTGTAGCTAGCTATCGTCACAAAATACAAATGCCATATTTAGATTGTACGACGGCGGCGGCACTGTGTTATCATTTTTTTTTTTATAGTGATCTCGTTCGAAATTGAATCGTTAAGGTCAATTCGAGCATTTAGTTACTTATCAAATTATCGACACGTTATATTTAAGCACCTCGACTTACTTGTAAAGCTCCGCGGATGTCAAGGGAGTCGTTATTGACATTAAACGACAACTGCGATTCGCTCGCTGCTCTCTCCTCTAAAGAAATCCTTTCAGATATTCTGCAAACCTTCTTTTCATCGAGTTCATGTTCTAATACAGAACTCATCGTTTCGGTTGTCTGATTGCAATTCACGATCACAAATGCACCACTCTCGCACGCAGTGAAGAATTAGTTAAATACAAACTAACTAAGACACAGCCCTTAGCTACGCTGAGTGATTAGCTTAAGCGGTGACACTTCGTTCGGTCAGCTCGGCAAATGCCTAGCCCGAAAGTAAGTGGAACAGCCGGCACAGGACTTGCAATACGTTATGTATCCAATTATAAGACCTTTGTTCAGGCTTCCTTAAGGATCCCTGAATTGGTTCCAGCAGCAATATTACCACGAACAACGAATGTCAGCAGTGGAAAGCTTAGCATTCGCCCTCAGGGGTATCCTGAGCGGTACCAAACAGCTTTTCTCTACGAAACTGTGTTGCCGCATCAGATTATATTAATGAAAGCTGCGTAATTGAGGCCATTCGATCCGAGCGACGCTGTTTTATGTTAAACAGTGTCGACAAGAATCTCAAAGTATAGTAGGATCTATGTATGGTATTAGTGGGTCCTATAATCAGTTAGTCCTGTACACTGAACTGGAGGCAGTCTAGCAAACTGCGGATAGATTTGAAGCAGGCGATGTCAAACAAAGCGCGCAAAACCGATCCACGTAGGTCAACTAGGCAAATTCAGGCCGTACGAGGAGAACTTGGCACGCCTACAAAGCCTTTGAGAAAGGATGTTAAGAGGTGGATATCTAATACTGATCTGGCATGAACTAGTTGTTACAACAAGATCCAGGAAAGGTGCAGCAAAAATTGGCTAAGGCATCACTACTACAGACGGATAGTGTAACAGGACAGCGGGTATGCTATCAGGAAATGTCGTAGTTTTGTAGCGGATAATTCCAGGCCTGTCCTAGGCAAGGTTCGGCCATCCAGGCAAATAGGCTGATTAGCAAGGAACAGCGTTCGCGATAAGTGGTGACTGGTTTTCATATAATAAAATTGACTCACCGATGACTGGTAGACATATGCAGAAAGCTGGAAATTGCCTTTAATGACATCGCAATCTATTGGTTCAGTTATACATTAGTCCTAGCAAGCCAAGTCTTTGAGTAATATAGTATATATGCAGGAAGCGGCCGACGTAAACTCCAATGGCCAGTATTTTTCGAGGCAGTCATTTTTTGTTTGATATATGTCTTGCACTCTCTTATAGACTCATTGTAGGTTAAACCTTGTGCACAACGCGACCTGGTCTAGCGTAATCATTTATGGATGGATGGGCATTACGGCGTTTAGGTTATAAACAGGTGTCGCACTGAGGTTACGTTCCGAATGAGCTGTTCTATCTAGTGTACGTAAGCAGTTGTTCTATAGGGAATTCGCTTGCCATTAAAATCTCCGGAATAGCTCCATCGAGCGATAAAGGCGGCTTAATAAACACGTAGTCCCAGTGTAAAAGTCTAGCAATATGAATTATTGTGAATAGAAAACAGCAGGAACTTTCCGCCGCAGCTGATATTCAACAGACATTTTGCAATCACGCATTGTTTCTAACAGCGTGATAGTGCGTTCACGAGACTTGTCGACAGCATAAACAAATCTGTGTATAAAGTTGGTAAATTTTTAATCGAACTGATTAGTAAGTGGTTTGAGAAGCTGTGGATTTTCAAATACTTCGGAACATGTATTTGCTGGACGTATCGCTCATGGTGCAAATTCAAAATAAGCGAAGGTTCCAGCGATTACCGATCTTCGAGCTTCCGGATTAAAAATCATCATAGTCTCGCCACATTTGCAAATCTGCTTTCCCGAACGATCGTCGCTTTCTTGTTAAACTAACACCTGTAGAAAAGACTACACGAGCTGTTGCGCTTAATGGACACGGTATAGAACTAGATACAACCGCAGCTAGCATCTTCGTATGACGAACGCTAATCCTCCCCGAGTGGAACGAATAGCGACCAAACCCATTTCATCTAGCCTGACGTATTATCGCCGAACGGAGAAAGCCTACATCATCAGTCACGTTACCGGCAGGAAGCTTGTGAGAAAAGTATGTCTATATGTACGAGTTTACCAAGCTCCAATAGGACACAACAAAGAGGGCGACGTCCTTCTGTTATAAGCGATGGATTACAATGAAGACAAGATAATTAAGTAACAAGCATAAAAATATTATACATAGCAAACAATTGGACTAATTATATATCCACAGAAATCGTCGATGGACTGCTGTCTGACCTAGATGTACACAACCACACGACGGTGATTAGTTTCCCTACAAGCTATCGAATGCCCTCACAAAAATAAGTCATAACAAAGCTTATATTTGAATCATAAGTTGTGGTATAAACTATACCCTTTTCTTATGATCAGCTTAGCTAGAAGTTCTTGTCATCTTTCTCGCAGCACTTGTTAATCCTCTTGCTGTCCCTATACCATCGGAAAGCCCTTTCTAAAGCTTTTCTAAGGGATTTGTCCGTTGTTCGCTGGTTGGCTTTTCAGTCGATTTGTTACCTAACTAAGGTCTTTTCATCTACAATAAGATACGGGAATTAGAAAATATATCACAGTCACTACAAAGCTCGAACACCCGAAAACGATACGTAGTTCGATAACAACGTGCTTGTAAGGCAAATAATAAGTTTTTTTTAAACGTATAAGGTTAATAACAAATTGAGAAAGATACGCAATAAATACAATAAAAGGACAGGAACTATCCCGGCAACGGAATAACCATCACAATCAGTTTTAATGGCTGTTTAGAAAAGCAAAGGAAAACACCGTTCGTTAAATAATAGGAAAATAAGATAGCAAAATTTAATGTCAAACATATCTGCGGCGAACGTATTACGTGCTTAGCAGCGGGCTAAAGCAAGTTCAACTGAATCTCCATGCTCGGACACAATTGACCGAACAAAACTCTTTATCACTGGCTCGGAATGGAGTTGTATAGAACTCTTTGCGGCAGTGATCACATGGCGTCATCGTTTCGGCCGACTTTTGCGACAGGTCCCTTTCCTTAATTTCGTGGTCCATGTTGTTAGTTGACTTCGCGGTGTCATCAGCGTTTTTTAACATCTTAATCATTCTAATGGCTTTTGGGATTTTATCAGGAATCTTAGCTCGGTAGTCCTTTAATACAGGATTTTGTTGGCATAATGGTATCAACAAGTCGCGTACCTTGTCACTCGATGCGACTGTGTATGGAGTCTGTCCATCATTATTTGCCACGGTTGGATTTGCCCCTAAAGCCAGCATTCTTTCCAGAATGGCTAATCTGTCTCTTCGACAGCAAAAATGGATTACCGTATTTCCATGATCGTCCAGCGAGGAATTGAATGCTTGTGCCAAGCAATCCTTATCGGCTTTAGCTTCAATCTTCTCAAATGCTTCGATATCATCATTTCGACATATTGTAAAAATTTCCTTGACGAGTTCTTTTGGAGGCGGTGCTGTCGTTCTCGACCTTTCTCGTTTTGATTTGTTGCCGATAAACTCGTTGAGTTCATTGTTTGTGTCACCATCTTTGACGCTGCTCGATGCATTTTTCGAATTATAACGCTTACTTTTATTCCTAACGTCGTGTTTGTCCTTTTCAACGAGGACGTTTTTCGTTTCGTAATAGTTAGATGGATCTGTGACCACTTTGACGGTCGTCAAAACAGTATAAATTCTATCTAGTTCTTTGAGTGTTGGTCTCCGTGTCACCATGGGAATCGTCCTTAGTCTAATGTCATCACTGCGGAAAACCGGATCATTTCCGCCAAAGAGAATAGACCTGTTAAAACCAAGCGCTCGAAATAATATCACCGAACATTGGTTAAGTTCCGGCCATGATTTGAGGACTGCATAAGATTTTTCCAAGAGAGTTTTTTCATTGTACCTCCTTAGGCTTGCTCCAGCTGACTTTGCAGCGCGAGCCTTGTTGTCAAAATTACTCTCAGCACCGCCCTGTTTTCGTCTTACGGTGTACTGGTGGAATGTCTTATGGCGGATAATCTTTCCATTACGATAGATCGCAGCAGCAAAGTGACCCCCGCTTATAACGATTAAGCCCAGCCAAATATCGTTAAGGGCACCAACCCGAGCAAGTAGCTCGGTAGAGGTCAGCGTTTCTTTTTCGGCCCTTAGCAAAATTCGGCTGATCTCGATGATGTTCCCTTGCGAGTTCATAAAGAGAAGTTTCGCTGTATCAAACACAACCTCGACCTTACTCTTCTCCACTTCATCGTCAGAACTGTTATCCGACACGGAGATACTTTCACAGTCGCCACCGAGTTGTTCAAATTCTGCTTCGGAAAAAGTTGGAGCCTGTTTCAGTCTTGCTTTGACGTTTAAACGATGCCAATCGCTTCGGAAGTGTTCTACCTGCTCAGTTCGTGTTTCGAACTTTTGGCCACAAGTTACGCAGCTCTTCTCTTTAACTATCTCGAGCGGTTCAAGGCTTGGAATTGACGGCGGAGCTTCCTCTTCGGGTTCAAGTGTTTGATAAACAGGTTCTAATTTGGATAGATACTTTTGAAATTTTTCTGGGTCATTAAGGGAAAATTGGGTTACAGTACTGGTCATTGTCGCTGCGTTGACAATTTCAGATGAATATATTGGACGAGGGTCCTTTGAGGTCGAGCTGCTCTTCAGGGTCCTGGATAACGTCACCTTGAAGGTATGGATGGCTTCAGATCTGAAAGAATTCCACATATTGAGGGTAGGAGGGGAGAACATGCTTCCTACAAATAACCCAGATGCGATGGCTCGAATTGTAACCTATCTCCCCGGAAACACTCCTTGTAATTTATCATTTAAAAAAAAAATAGATCACGTAATGTGAAAACTATACTGTAACAGCTAGGGTTAGCCGATGCTCGATATATAACACCTGCATTGCCCCCCAGAGAATTTTATAGTGATACGACTTGCCCACGCTGAGAACAAAAGCCAAAGAATTATTTGTGATACAATAGAATTTGGGAATATTTGGCTGCTATCGCAGAATTACCTGTCAGACGTAGACGCATTCCGTTTACTGTTGACAGGGGCCAACCGGCTGAAGCAATGCTGAACTAAAGCAGTATCGAACGTAAAACTCCACACATTTCTTTATTTAAACTAAGCTTGTTACCATAACTCTCTCTCTCTCTCTTTCTGGAAATAACATCAACCAGCTATTATTAAATAGTGTAAGATATAATTACAAAAGATGTAGTGCAAACGACTTCATAGAATAACATGTCCGATACACACATTTCGATCACATTAACATTTATACTGATACTTACTTTCGGCTGACCGTCTACATCTATAGAACCACGCTCTATAGATATATAACTAAAAAAAAAGACCTACAAAATCATGCCCCATAGATAACCATATAGCAAACCGACGACTGAATAAAACCAACAGTGCCATCATCATTACCATCGATCTAACACGAAATACGCGAACATTTTTCGCTAATTTTGACTATAGGTACACATGGTTTTTATGTCTGCGCAGTTATAGGTGCGTGTGTGCGCATGTGTGTATGCGTGCACACATTCGAAAATGGTCCACGTAACCCTTGCCCCACGTGATGGTGCTCTAGATATATATGTGTGCCAGCTTTTAATTTGTTACCAATCTCTATTCCACTTCGCCCGGTTAGCAGCGTATCGCCACTTCATGAGTCCCATAGTAATGCAATAAAGATGCACGCTAGCACATATATATATGTTACGATAGCAGATGTCGATTTTCATGAATGTCCACTCTTACGCGACTGATACGTGAGAGGTGACTGGGTTTAACGGCTTAGCCGAACGCGACCCAAGTAAACATTGGTCAATGAGCAACGGATTTCAACGCGTGGAAGCTTTCCCCTTGATAGAATTATTCCACAAGCTTTTCCGTTTTGCTCACACAATACCCACCGATCCTGCTGCATCTCCCCGTAATAATAATAATAATGGCTATGATTAGGTGGTCTTTAATGTTATTGCCTCGAAGCCCTACTTTCAACGGACGCCGTTGAATTGCCTGTCAACGCAGCGAAAGCGGCCGAGCTAGCTAGGAGAAATGTTTCTTTTTTCGGTTCACCTGCAAGGCCAAATGATGGGGCAAGGTATACAGCCAGCAAAGAGCAAATACTATAATACGAGCTGCAATTACAGTACAGCCGTGTGGACAATGGACGCAGCATAATTTAAAAGCTAAGTCTCGTGATTTTGTTTCGTACACAGATCCATGGTGTGGGTATCTCCTGTTTCAATGAGACATACAGAAGCTGAAATGATGCAACTTATCTCGTGCCCTACGAAGGTACCAAGAATATGTTTCGTACGTGTGATTCGGGTAGATAAATTGTCTTAACGTCTCCTTAGGCATCCTCCAATAGACATCATATAGTTAGTTACAAGAAAAGTATACCAATAATAAATAGGCAATATAAGACGTCTGTTCATTCTAAGTCTACACAGTTTAGAATATTTGTGAATTCTCTTTAAAAATATGTTTAATAAAATTGTAAATATCAGTAAAGGGTGCTAATAACTCTTTACAATATATATGCAATATTATAATGGAAAAAATGTGTTGCTTATTCTGGGCTACCCCGTCACAACATAGTAGTACATATGTAGCGTGCTTGAGGCTCCAAAACTCACTATTCTTAATACAATGAGAGCAACAATCGAGAATTTCTGCAAGCATTGACTACCAGAATTCGTTACTATGGTTTCCTTTTTAATTAGCTGTTGTTGTAAAACCTCACTGGGATCATAACTATGTGACGCCAGCGGTAGCGCGTTCGCCTGCTAAACTTTGCTACATGCGGGCCTTATTATAAACCCGTTTGTTCCTTGTCAGTGATTAACTGTTTAGTCTAATACTAACACACTGTACGACGTAAAACTCGGAAAAATTTATTTCCTAAGCTCTTTGGAAAATATATATAAGATATTTGACTCGTTATAACTCAATGGCTAGAAAAAGTCTAGGTATAATATCATTGAGCTCGCATTACAAACGCTACGGGCTCTCCCCCGCTGTAAACCCTAGCAGGTCAGCTGACGCATACGTAGGTATTTTTTTTCTAAAAAAAAACGTACAAGAAAATCACTATATTTCGTTCGCTATGTACGTAATTTATTGATGATTATGATGACGAAGGGTCAGTTCCATTTACCAATCTTTCAGTATCTAAGCAGTAAGAATCATATGAAATATAGAGCTGTTTAAGGGGCATATAATCCGAGTTCTTTCGCGACTCGTGCCTGTCGCTTCGTAGTAATCTCGTTAATGTTGTTGACTTATTGGTCTCGTAATATAGCAGCTAATGTATCGTCGTAATTGTAAGGTCACCAGTTTGGCAAAGGTCATTCCCTAGCAGAGCAAATGGACGGCTCAGCTTCTTGTCTCAGGGACCAGGAGCAGAGCCTATCAATACTGTTTGGAATTAGTCATTGGACATGTGTTTGTCGCTCCATATGGACGTTGGGAGAAAAACAATGTAATTTCGGCAAAGAACGTCGTTAAATAGCGTGTAACGTACTTGAGTTGTTGTGTCATTTCCTGAAGAGCACGGCGACTGTACCGGGAGGTACTCGGCAGTCACACATTGGGGGTCCTTAGACCTCATCGACGGTTGTGAGGTTGACTTGGTACCACTTAGGTAGGAAAATTTAAAACGTTACACAATAATCCTATGCACAATTTGCTGTTCCGGGATATACAGTGATCAATGTCACGCAACTTTTCACTGGATTCTCCGTTAATACTCCATCATTGCGCAATGGGAGCGCGGACGCAATAGTTTAAAATTTTGGCGAACAGAGCTGGTTTAGTGCAACCATTTATATCTTGAGCAGGGACTCTTCCAGGGACTGGCTTACACCAACTGAGTAGACTCTCAGTATTGTTGAAATCTTAACAAAAAGAGAATGTTATCGGCAAACCCGTGCTTGCTATTGAAAGACACTAGCACGGCGACAAACTACGCAAATGTACGCTTTCGTTTTGATGCAGCTCCAGATAGCATTGCGATTTTTCTGTAGAGTCTTATGGAGCGAAAGGGTCATAGTTGCCCAGCAGCACCTGCCGCTAGTACCGCTTTCACGTAATGTGTAGGCACTGTGCCACCAGGATATACACACACATTGGCTGTAAACAATTCCACATTCGTAGGTCTTGAGTTAATATTTGACAACGTTTTAAGCGTTCGCTCAGCACGGTTCGTACTTTACGACTATCTTATACTGTCTTTTGTGCCACATATGCTCGTATCCCCAACTGACTCGGTGGTGAACAAACAGTCGATGACTACTATGAGTTCTGCGTTATGTGGGATATTCTCGACCAAAACAGATATGTAGCATCCAATCGTTGGAGATGGTGGCGACCACATATTTCATAACATGACGCCAAACATACACAGAAGGCATTACACTAGATTGTGCTATGCTCGAAACGTTCTTTGAGTCTGTACAAGAGCCTAGTTCGCAATGGCGATAGTGGGGACGCTGCCGATGGAAGATATCTTAATGATCATTTGTGATCTACGTCTGTCTAAATGCTAAAAGCTAGATATGTTGGCAATCGATAAAACCCAAGTTTATGTTGCATTGCATTCTCTTTTGTTGTGAGATGATCATACGTGGTGTGGATGCAACGCCTGTTACACGCTGCAAGGAAGTTGCAACGATTAAAACGTGCCGGCATCAAAGCTGCTACTGCTGCTCCTCATAAGTGACTAATGACCGGTGATCCAGTCGAAATTAGATTGATCTCCAATACGTTAGAAGTAACAGTAAACAGATATGTCGAGAAAAGAACGACTCTCACTATGCTACTCTAGAAAACTAAATAACGTATATGATATATTATTAATGATATGCAATAGCGACGTTGGGGAAAATGGTTCACATGTGACAGTGTCGATAGAGGCCGAGTGCATCAGGGCGTCAGGACGAGCGTGTACGCTTGAGTCATAAGAGAGCCTCAATCCGAGTTGCTTTGATCAGGTCATCGTTAAACGCTTCAACTGCACGATTATTAAACTGAATAAAAAGTAATACACAGCTTGTTTAGGCACGGCATCCGTTACACACGTTTCTAACGTCACTTTGAAAATTTGCTATTCCTTCTGTTGCAATGGTTTTTTTAGTCTTGGGCTTGAACAGCCGCTTTCCACTTATGTACACTTATAGCATTAGGCATTGCTTCAGACGGCTGGCCTCAAGCACGAAACACAGTATGTCTACATTCGGTTTCGAACCTGGACGACCTCCCTATATTTAGTAGCCAAGCACCCAACAGCCATGAATGGCTTGTTAATTATAAGAACAGATACGGGGTAATCTAACAACGAATCTGTGCACTTGACAACAGTTGTTCTATTGCTAAAGTGCTTAATTTTTGAAATCCCACTTCCCCTAATCAAAATCATATCCGTCGCATCGATCTGTTTCAAATAGAAATAGCAAAAAAAACTAATTCTATGACTTTCTTTTTTTTTTTTCAATTATAAACGTAGGGGAAACATAACGGCACTATGTACAAAGTGTGCTGTCGTTAATCGTCATATTCAGCTGCTTTGTGGCAACGCTGTTGGTGTTAGATGTTTACGTAGCAACTGCTATCGTCATTAGTTAGTACGGATTGGCGACCGTACGCCCAGCTATTATTTACAGAGATCAGACGCAGTACTAGATTACTGGCCAAGGATCAAACATGTAACGAGATTCAGATACAGCATTAGAGTTCCGCAGCCTCCCCAAAAATATCATTCGAAATTATCGAAGTAAAAAAAGAGCGAGGCGAGACGCAAAAGTCCAGTGATGTTCCGAACACGTACATATATATATATGTACATTCGGAACAGTCTGGGATTGTTTTGTTGAATACCAGTTGGAAGTTATACTGAGAAAAGGTGTTGTCAACAATTAATAACTATTAAGTGCGCTTCATCATTGTACGCGGTGGGCATGTGGTCCGGCGATCAGTATTTGCTACCGAGTTGTCAGTCTTAAGTAACATCGCGCCACATTGACATCGGATCACTGTCGCTGCTATATTACTCGAATGTCTACCGCAAAACGTTATGTAACACGTGATTATAAAGGCTCTAGAATGAAAGGCTCTAGAGCCTTGTTTTTAAACTATTAAAAAATAAGGGAAATTCTCTGTTAGCGTGCAGTTCGTTGCAATGGAGATTTTGCCCGACTGATGTAGTGCACACTCGCACGTTCATGTTAAGTGGAAACTCGGATTTTAAGGCTTGAACTCGTTTATTCCAGTTGACTTTTGTTGCACCTCATAGTTATGCTTGTCGACAGGTAAGAATAAGTGCCGACATTCAAGCCATAGGCCCTTAATAAAAATCCAATTCTCTGCATAATGATTGTCCAGCTTTCATTTTGAAATAAAAATATTACACACAAAAATATGATGACATATTGCTGAAAATTCGCGTCGTTTTATGAATACGAAACACCTATAGACAACAGTCAGCGTCATGCGAAAAAATGTAGAACTAACACACTGAATGTGTATATTTTAAGAGACTAGCATAGTTCCGGTTCAGTAGACCCGAAATACGTTAGCGTCATTAATATAACTATTATATTTATAAGGTATTAATTTTCTTTGAAGCTCGTTGCCGCGTAAGTGTCGTTGGCCCACTTCCATTGCCTTGAAAGAATCTATTATTATAATTATATTATCTAGAAAACATCATCCGGAACAATGTACACTTAAACTTCTACTTCACCACCACATATGATTACCGTTGTTATGCAGAGCACAATAGTGGTACCAAAATCTATTCAAATAGCCTTCCCCAATTTTTATCTACTTGTTATCATAATGGTCATTTGTATACCAAGGAGCAGAAGGGTCCATTGTTGGTGGTGCCAAGTAGGCCCACAAAGGACCTCAACTGTTCAACAGGTAACGGTGAACCGAGCCACACAAAATATTTACGGCAGACTATCTCGAAATGGTTCTTACTACTAGCCAAACTACTGTAGAATGCCTACGATATGAGATACCTGAGCTAACTACAAATTATATATAGTAGACAGTAAAATGAAAATTCAATCAGCTCATCATTCTATACAAGTAAAGTAAGTTTATAAAAAGAATCAAATGTAACGATAGTGCTATAATATTACACAATCTCTCAGGTGCCAGCACGAATACTGGCAGATACTTAACGTCATCTAATAACATACCAATGGCACTTCTCCTGGCACGATGGGTGTCCGATCCATTACATTCTCCAGCTCCATAATTTCGCCGTTCTTTTACTCTTAGATACAGAAACGCACAGTATCCTATGTGGATAATATCATTCGTTTAAAGCACAACGTGTAGCGTGTAGTTCTGTATGGGTCTTATTCGTTTGCTTTAGTGAACCCGGGACTAGTCTATCCGCTCAATTACCAAGAACTCACCGGCTACCATTGGCTTAAATCCTCACCATGGAAACATGGCGGAATTGCAGCTCTGCTATCACCGAATCGCTTGAACGAATACCCCTTCGTCCGCCGCGAAACCAGATCGCACTCAATAGATGCAATGCAAACACGGGGACTCATGTGACAGAATAAATGATTTGGTCGACTACAACCGGCGAACTAAAAATAGGTACCTGAGATTTCTTTAGTTAAGGTAGGAACATACCGACACACACACACACACAGACAGCTGTCAGTATTGGTCAGTACCAACTGCCAGCCCATTTTGTTTCTCATGCTATTTCCTTGACAGTTCTCGTGTGTTTGTTTACTAAAAAGCTAAAAAATCCAGTGTTCAATAGTGAGGATGGACGTTTTTGCCAAAATTAAGATTAGGAAGTGAGGTCGCCTTAAGTCCGCAGCCGCATGATCCAACCGGACCTCGCCAGTTTTTGACTTCATATCACCGCAGCTGGTTTGTCGTTCGGCTTTCGTTATCATCGGAAAACGCCGTCAAGGCTCCGGGAGCTACTGCTGCTGCTGCCCTCTCGCGGAATGAATTACAGGAAAATGCAATAGTGCCAAGCGAATAGGCGGCAGAATGCGGCCCAGATTACAGAGCAGTTTACACAGTTACCAACATCGGCCTATACCAACAATAACAATGGTGGCCATCAAGTTTACCTCTTTCCCTTTTCGGCGTTCCAAGCAGCCGGCAATGCAGGCCACGCTAGTACTTTAACCCAGCCAAAATAATCTTGCAGGCGTAGCAGTTGTGTCTTTGATTAGTAATACTGGTAATGAGACTGTTCTCTGTGGACCGTTTAGACAGAAAGCTCGTGGTGAGCACCCCAGTGAGCGACTTATGGAAGAACACAATACGTTACAGATAGCACGCTATAACTTGGACAGTTCTTGAAATTCAGCCGAGTTTTTAACCACGATCTGTAGACGCAGTTCATCTCTCGCAAAAACATCACGATATGGTATAGGTGGGTGTGCACCGTTGTAATTCATCGTCTATTTCAACTACCTCAAGACTACAGGTCGCCAAGGAAACAGACAGATCGCCAGTCCATATGCAAATACATATCCCTCGGTCGCCTTTTGCTACACAAACGTTTCCGATTGTCCTCAGAGCATTTCGGTGCTACGCAGCAGACAAGATGAATAACCACTCGATGCTCGATATGAATGGTCTCGAGTCGGACATTTACTCTCCCCCAATTCCATTATTTCCCGCAGTCTTCCATATGTAATGTCTTCCATATGTATGTTCGTAAGGTCGCCGCCTGAACGACAGCATTTCAACAACATCGGCAAGTAAAAAGAGCAGAGCAGTCTCTCTCCTTATTCGAACGGATGATCAGCATTTTAGACATGGCTCCCGATCACTAAATCGAATAGATCCGGTTCGCCCGGTCCGTAACAACGGAACGGAAATACATATGTTTGTGTCTCGGTGTGTGTCCGCTCTAACGTAATCATCGACTGTTAGCACTTTTGGAGACTAGAAACGCGCTCAGCCATTTGTAAAAGAACAACACTCGGTGCGTTCACTCCACAAGCTTGTCCTATTACGAGCCAACCTACTCACCTTCTTTACTCTAACAGTCGCGGCAACTTCACTGACTCTGGTTTTGCTTGTCCGGAGGTGACTGCTGCCCTGTTGGTGCTTGCGGGGTGTACGGGTCCCCGTAGGCCCCGCCGCAAGCTATAACTTGCTGCAGCAATGATGATAACGATACGGATCAATTTCTATTCAAACACATCCGGTTTCGCATCCTCTCTTTTCTTCTTGTGTCTCTAACTCGTTTACAAATACGCTTTCTGACGGCAGCAGATAATGTGTCAGTTGACGCTCGTTAGTCAAGCCAGCTAAGACTCCAAAGTATACCTACATATCATACGAGATCAGAGAGTGACTTTGTCACTGAATAACCGACAGATAAGCGCGAACATATGTTTACGTAGGTAAAGTGGGCCGCCAAATTTGATGAAAGCGCCCTCTAGGAGACATAGCAGAAGACCCAAAGACGACGGCGCGGAGATCAAATGAACAGGCACTTCGGAGTATTGGGGTCTAACGCTGTGTTCGCACGCGGTGGCCGTCTTAACCGCACGGATTCGCCGGCCCAGTCCTATGCGTCAACACGACAATATGCCCGAAGGTTGTCTGTTGGAAGTGGTAGGGCATGCAGATTGAATACTTCAAAGTAAACCGTCGAACGATGACCGAATGATATAGGCAGCCGAGAACAGGAGAGCCTCAGAGCTCAGCAGCCATAGCTGATGATTGAAGATCATCTTTCTATTTATGGAAGTAGCAGTAAAACTATTCAAAAAACGAAATATTATTAAAATTCATTAAATTAATGTAGTTAACCAATATGTTATTTTTATCCTAACTATATTACAATATAGTGTGTATGTGGGATAGGGCTCATCCCCATAAGATATAAAAAGTACTGTTGATAAGCTACAAGTTCTATTACTCTAACAATATAATAGTAATAGTGATAATATTATCTCTATGTTTTGTAAAAACTGGAAACATAGAAATTCTATTACAGATAACGAAACAAGTAAATAACGATAACGGCCATAACAATATGACAATGCCGTTGTGTTGTTAAGGTGTGCCTTCTCTGATTCAAGTTATAGTTTATGTACCATCTGTATTTCAATCATATCTCTCTTTATGTTTAGAGTTTTATGTTCGCCATCGCCATTAGGTACTCCATCAGACAGCTGGCTTTCACCAAAAAACGGAGTGTATTTATGCCGAGATTCGAACCTAGACCAGAACACACAATTTTATTTATATCTAATGTATGTAAACGAGGGCAAGGGAGCAAGGAAACAAGTCTCTAGTTCCAAATGTGTCTTGTATGTAACCAGCTTTAATTCTTATTATAAGCTCGCAAACGACCTTGCTCTCTAGGTGATGAAAATCGAACAGTTTAACCTAGATTTATTCATAAAATTATGCTGCACTGCTGGAAACAGTGTGAACAAACATTCTTGAAAGCATAGTCATCAGTAACCAAAATTAAAGTTCAGTTTAAGTAAGTTAGCGACTAAGATGAGATGCTAGAGGGTAAAGTTTTTTTGTCCAGGTAACAGAGGCGCTAATATACTATAGCACGTGTTCTTAAATAGCTTCATTGTCGCGTTCGGGGTGCACATAGGGGAGATGTTTGCTCTGAATAATACTCTGAGGAGCAAAAGCAAACATCATGATCACAAAACAGGAGTTACAAAGCTCATGAAAGATTAATTTTAGTGGTATGATTCCCTCTGCACGTAAACGCAATGAGCGAATTACATGTATATGTGAGTTTAACGTTACTTTTTAACGTTTTTGTGATCTCCGCTTGAAATTTTCGCGAACTTTTCCCTGGAAAACGTGGAAAAATATGGTGTAATAGCAGCGAATCTGAGCCACCAGGTAGAACACCCAGTGATGGTTGTGACTCGTCTACAAACAAACCCCTCTGACAAACAACCGCGCGAGTCGAAAACAAACGTAACGTCCATAGAACTTAATCAAAGCATCATATGCGAGTCCAAACTAAATAGAAGGAAGGAGAACGATGAAGAAAATTGAGGTGATCGTAGCCTTCGCAAGTACAGGTGCTCGTGCTTGTTTTACTTAGAAATCCATCTGAAGCAATAAATGTCATCTATTTCTGTGCAGAAATTAAATAATTAGGGGATCTTCATTTATGGTTCGCGAGGATGGAATGTGAGTTGTTATCAATAAGCCATGCCCGTTGTCAACGTTGTGTCTACTATATCGTCCTATAGAACCAGCTTCTTGTAAGAAAGAAAGAAACTTTCGCTGCGCTTCATAATCACAAATTTTTCATTTAAACTAAAAAAACAAGAAGTACACCTAGTCGCTATCTATTGTTTTGTAGATAATGATCTGTAGTGGACACATTAACTTTCTTATAATTAAGATCAAACCCCTGTCGGACATCACGAATCGGTCCACACTTTTTCGCATAGTTGATCATTGATTAATTTACTTTGTGGCAACGTGTATCCAACGTAACCTTTGGGAGTTGATCGGGTCAGAATTCTATTATTGTGAGGGTCCGTAAAGCAATTTATTGCTCCGGAAATTATGTGTGTTCAGGTATTCAAGTGCCCCGCAGCTCAATGAATACCTTTATAATTACAGCTTTTTACAGAATTATTGTTTCGAGAGACTTTGGAGGCAAGAAACTGTGGAAGCTTTTCGAAAGAAATCGTAGAGGCAATTGGCGAAGGTGAAATAAAAGAAAATTTTACAAACCTTCTTTCTTGAATGATCGCTGTAGTATAATTATTATAATAGAGTTACGCGATACTTAGGCTGACGTGCACATCGATGTCTCAATCTCTATTTATCCACAACACACGAGTCCACTACCACCACAGAGCCTCACGGAAGTCCTGAATGCTTTCGAGCTTCACTTAAATGTTGTTCATGAAGATTCATTTTGCCTCACAAGCTGACCTAGCAGCTCTACGCAAGCGAATCAGGCAAAATTTTCAGAGGCAAGTTTAAAATACACGGTCGAACGGTTTTTACCGTCGAGGTTTTCATACAGTAATTACATTTTTCGATAGCCTTTCGTGTTCTTTTTGACTTACAAGAGAAAATGTTTGTTCGAGTTTAATACTCACCAGCCTCACTAAAGCAAAATGTTTATTCATTGCCTTATATTGTTTGTCGGCAACCCCATTGGTGAGAAATTGTCATTACTTTTTTGAGGTAAGCTGGCAGTTGCTTTGCTTTCACGAACTCCAGTCAACGAAAATTATAATTAAAATTCGAAACTCATTTGTGTGAGTTGTACCTTTTGTTTTTTTTAGCTGAACAAGAAGAGGCGTCGATATCCGAGTAATATTTCGTGGTCAACGATTAAATTAAACTAAAGATAGGCAATCTAACTGCTATTTGAATTACCTGAATATGAGCTCAGGCAATTATTAAGCAAAAATCCCGTGAGCTGCCTATCGAAAATGGACACGTACATTTAAAAAAATTGGCATCACATTTACAATAAGCTTTTTGTAACCTTGTTTTAGACATATGGTAGCTCAGACAACAATGTTTTAGCCAAAATGATCTATTCTGTTGTCATAAGTAAATATCATAAAGAACTGAACATCACCGAGCACTGGTGATTGATTCAGACCGCGGTTCTGGAATAAGCCTGGGACGCTGTGATCGTTTGACGAGAAAAATGTACCTAATTATGATAGTTCTTTGTCGATAGAGGTTGTACAGATGTGGTACGCTGACTCTAAGCAGCGAATTTTACGGGTTTCGCATTTAAAGACTTCGCTGATTGAAACCTTGCCCTTCAGACCGTTGCAGATATCTCGACGAACCAAGTAGATCTGAACGAATAATCAAAGCTTTAAATATACCGCACATTACGACCAGCAGTGTCACTGAAGCAAAAATCTAACTATGTATAATATTTCAATGCCTACCATTATTTTTACCTGCTGCGTCCTAGCCCTTATAGGCCATAACTCAACATAGCCTTGCATCTACTTCCTCAGAGTGCTGCTGCTCTGTAGTTAAGCACTCCTTCAGAAAGATTTTTGCAGTTAAATGTTCGTCACGCCGACAAGAATACACCGGCAATATTAGAAGCGGTCCCAACACCACAGTATTTGTCTCTACAAAACACTGTTCATTTCCCACTACCGCACAGATCTAATAGATTTCTATGTTACATAGATGCATAAATTCATATGGACGTCACTTACGAATACGCTATAGGTCACTGGCGTTTATATTCCTATTAATTTTATATATTTATGTTCCGGCACGTAGGTTTAGGCATCACGACGTTTACATTGAATGAATCGCTGCTAGTAATAAGACTAAAAATACACACTCTCGGTGTTAAGGAAATCAACGATACGGCCATCACTGGATTCTTGGTGTCGTACTAGCTTGATACCGCATATAGTTAAGACTAACCCAAACATGTTCCTTAGAAACTCCTATGCATAAGAGAATTGCACAACGATTTATGTTTCCATTCTATACAAAAACCGCATACTATATCGCGTATATATATATATATATACTAAACCGCATAGCGGTTGTAATGGAGTACATCAGATGCGATCGTGGTAGACCATAAAGAAAAAGCCAGACATTTTGACGTGCGGCGAGCTACCTAATGACTTGAGAGTAAAAACTAGAGTCAAGTCTACATTGTAGTCCGCGCTCTTATACCTACCACAAGTACCCATCGAACGGAAACAAGTGGCAAGCCATTGACTTTGCCACTGAGTCGCTCAGTCAAGAGTAAAAGCAAAGGGCAATGGACGGTTGAAAATTGACTAATTTCAGTATCGTTAAATAATAGTGTACTTCTGTTAATTTCGACCTAGAGTGAGAAAGCCGTAGAAACATTACAACATAACAACCGAGCGACTTAATCGGAGAACTGATAGCGGGAAAAGCCAAAAGCTAACCAGAATCTACTATCCGGGAATAACTGCTTTTTGACAACGATTAACCGCATGTTGATTTGTTAGCGCTCCCTATCGAACAGTTTTACACAAAAACGAGGCCTTTTCCCCGCAGCCTTCCTACAGCTAGCTCTCTAATCTGACAGACAACTTAAACACTTTTGGGAAACAAACAGCATTTGGCAGTAATAGATCGTAAACAGTCCATTAATATATAAGATACCTCAAAAATTGAGTAAAGTGCCACGAACAAGTTGGGGTAAAGTAGACGATCCGATTTGACCTATAAGATAGTATTGAGGTGCATAGAATGCTTGTACAAAAACGACAGATCATGGATTAGCGGCTGGTCAAAATGGCTAAAATGCTGTTTCGACATTGCTGCTCAAACTATGAAATCAGCTAATTATTTAATATTTGAATGCTGTTGGATCCTCACTTGCGTCCAATTTTTGGTTTATTTATTAAAAATGTATTGTAATGTACAAATACTACCTGAGCTGATATCCTTTCAGTTGAAAACGAAATTAGCGCTCTTGGTGTACTACGCATATCTTTCGTATTAGATTAAATACGTCTATTTACTACTATATAATATCTTCTGTTCTATTTCTAAGAAGATTGTATCGTTTAGTTTAAGCGCTCTTCCTTGAGTAAAAACAGTTCAAAAAAATTGTAATTTATTGTGTAGCTTCATATTTGCATTTTCGTGCTTGTGATGATAGCTAGTTCGGGATTATACACACTATAACGTCGATGGCGATTCTCGGGACGTTTGCTGTATACATTCCTGTTTATCAACTGAAAATTTAAAAAATTTTTACGATAGTAACATATTAGTATGAATTGATTTTAGTACGGAGACATGGAGGCACTTTATGAACGCACCTCCTCTATAGACACGTAGGTATCTTTTTAAAAAAGCGTGTATCTGTTGTCTACGATTTCCGCTTAAACCTTGGATTCGGCATTAACTCCATTTAATCAGATCACCAAACTCCACTTGCTATTGAGTAGAGGAAAGCACCCTGTGGTTGAACATAGAGGGGGGCATTCCTTCAAGGAAAGGGACGACCAACCAGATAAACTACACTAAAAGTTTGCACCACTGAAACCAAACAGGCATGCCTCACAAAACTGTTAGTACACAAGTTAAATCGTTGAAGATGACTCCTTCGACGTGTATACAGAAAAACTACACAAATCATCGTCATACGCTACTGTTTGGAGATAATTTTCATACCATTGTAAGCATACTCGAGAGCAGAGGACACTGTTTTCATGTCAGCTTCTATCGTTCGAGCCCAATTATCCACATCGCCGATCTCCTTTAGGATTTTGTGGAAGCCGTCTAAGAGGTTAGCCCATTGTTCTGACTGGCGGAGCAACTGCTGGCTGTGTGCAGCTAACTGTTTTGCCTCGGAGTCAAGCTTTTTCTGATTGAGGTACGCCTGTGCCACTCTAAAAAATGACGATTTATTTGTTAGTTACAGACATACCATTCTCTAAATGAGATCTTAGTTTTTGGTGGCATCAAACAGGAATCATTCGAGGCAAATATACACGAGCGCCCAAAGATGATACTGTACAGTTAAATAATAGAAAATAATGGGTCCCAATGAAAAGCAGCTAAATAATTTGTAGTGGTTACAAGAAGCTTTTGCGACCCCAATTTGATACCATTCCTTAAACTATTGTAACAGAGGCAAACTCTGCTATTAGTTGTGAATCTGCTCGTTCATTTTTTTACTCAGGTTGAATAGTTAATGCGAAGTATCTTGTTGTCACAACACGCAAATATGTAAAATAAAAATCAAGCACTTCTTTGAATAAGTCTTTTCCACAAGCCGTTCTCGTAATCCGTTTAACACAGATACCCATCCAGAGTTGAAAATCAATGCACTTTACCCAACATTGAGATGGTCCATCATAAGCGAGGTGAATTCGTTCGTGGCATTTATGGCCACCTTTCGTTTGTATTCTGAAAATCAAACAAACAGTTTACATGTTACTCAGTGTGTAGCAGTCACTCCAGGACCGTAGCTCTCAGCATGAAACACGCGAGACCGTTGCAGGGTGTACCAAAAAGTATTATCTTTACATAGAAAGACAAGAACAGGCTGCACCATGCACCTCTACCGCAATCTATGTAAAAAATAAGTTATATATATATATATATATATATATACTTTGGATTTTTCGGTTCAGATTCTGATGAATGAAGCTTATCGTTCTTATATTCGCGATAGATGCATTTATTCTCTGTTTTAACCATCCATCATGTAAATTTGACTCTGTAACATACATTCGTATAAGATTCTTTTTCGAAAAATCCAGAGAGTTACTTATTTTTATTATATATAAAATAAGTAACTCTCTGGATTTTTCGAAAAAGAATCTTATACGAATGTATGTTACAGAGTCAAATTTACATGATGGATGGTTAAAACAGAGAATAAATGCATCTATCGCGAATATAAGAACGATAAGCTTCATTCATCAGAATCTGAACCGAAAAATCCAAAGTGGATTGAGTTCGATTGTTTCGTCTTTATAAGTCGGCTTATATGTAAAGTTTCAGTACATCAAATATGCGATGCGCATTTGCGAGCATCCTATAATCGATGTTATCTAAAAAATACAGTGTTACTTTCTACTATGCTATTTATTCGTTCTAAAATGTTATTCAGTAAACTTACCTAACTCATCGCGCCTCTGATTCATCCGTTGACTGTGCTCTTTCATAATATTCGACAACATTCTTTCTAAATGTGTCGGCTGAAACATCAAACAGTTAAAAACAGAGTGAAATTTATTTTTTTTTTGTTTATTTGAAGAATTGCAATAAGGAAATATCAGCGTCCCTCGGAAAGCCGCGCTTCACTCTGTGTAAATTTATTTTGCTCTCAATTCTTAGATTCCGAGAGTATTACTTCGAAATTTCGCTCAGTTCCGAAGGAAATCAATTATTATTTTTTAACTGTATATAATGCCTTCAGTGCCACCCTATTCTGAAGTCTTCCGAATTTATTCAATTATAACTAGAATTTTAGTTACTGAGAAGTGCATTATAAGAATATTTGTATGGCTTGTAGCGACAACCAAGTTTCTTTCATAAAGAAAAACTTGAAAGACAATTTTAGGTGTAAGAGCAGTTAGATTTTACTAGTATGGTGTTTTATTTACGACTGGTTGAAACTGGCTATAGTTCTAGCTGGAAATAGAAGACAAAAAATAATTTTGTAAACGTATTGACCGATTTTATTTCTTTAATTCGATGTAAATATACATTTCTTCTCGTTATATACATCAACATGTAGACGAAAAGGCCAAGCGATTGTCAGCTTGACTGATCTACTAAAGTCAATTAAGGTTGCCGGATCTCCAACTCTTGCCATAATATACTGCCTCTGTATCTCCTTGAAGCATTTTGTTTAGCCTAGATTGTCATTTATAATTTGACGTCATCTAAAATTCAATAATAAGCAGGATTCCAGACACTAGATAAAGAGAGTCCTTAAAAACTCGCAGAAATCTCTCTGTTAACAAATGCTGTAAACAACTTACAAGCAATAATACGAAATTTAACACAACTAAACACTGCAGTCGTTCTTAGAATCCGAATACTGGCTTTTTCATTCTACCGTTAAACACACAAATTACACAATGAATCGTTGATTGGGAATTAGAACTTGGATTTAGGCCGGACAATTTGAGCAACTCGTGTAAATTTACCTGCCAGTATATTTAATAATAGTGACTTTACATGAGCAACATTTAATGGTTTACATAGCCACTTTACAAGGCTGTATAGAACTCTCTCTGAAGATTTAAGCGTGCAGCAATGTGGGCACTATGTGAAGGAAAGATGTTCACAGGCAGGTT